>NC_055995.1:80777595-81038943 GCF_018446385.1 Zingiber officinale
GACCTAACCTGACTTGGTTGATCACATCAAAACTACCTTGGGAAACTAACAATCTCCCCCTTTTTGATATGAGCAATCCCAAGTTAAGTTAGGGTTATAACAAAAATAAATAATAACAAGGTAATCAAATTGGTAAATTAATAATGTGCAAAAAAAATTAAATAAGTTGCATTACCCTCCCCTTAAACTTAATCTTCACTTCTCCCCCTTTGATCACATTAAAATGGGGTAAACTATGCAAAGTCTAATGAATAAAATCAAGAGGTTTTTGAAAAAAAAATTAAGTTCTGAAAAATGTGAGAGTTTTAAGCTTAAAAAAACTCTAAATGAAAATAAATTTTACAGATAAATGAAGAAATTTTCTTTATCGGAAAAATTAACTTCTGAATAATTTCTAACAGAAATTTCGACAAACAATTTAAAGCATTAGTTAATTAAATACTTCAAGTTAGTCAATAAATATTTTATTTTAGTAATTGGCTTTTAGGATGTGGAGAGGTACTTCTTGGTTATTGGAATAACAATCACTTCTAGACAAAGTCTTTTAAAGAAATTAAATATTTAATTTTCTCTTTGAAAGCCCTTGGTAAAAAAAGAATCAATCTAAACATGATTTTAGAACCCAAAATAGATTCCTCCCTACAGGATTAATCAAAAATTTCTTAGGAAATATATTTTTATGATATTTTTATAATTTGACCCTTGTGGTATTTAAAATACCAATTTAATCCATTGTATTTTCTAACATGTTGAATATGTGAGCATGCATGATTTTTCAAATTTTTTATTTTCTTTTTTAATTTTTAATTTTTAATTTTTACTTTGTCGAAGGCTTCTAATTGACAAGAATCAGTTAAGGTTGATTTTAATTCCTTATTTTCTTTTTCTAACTTACAGTAGTTTTTGATAATATTTATACAAACTGAAATAACTTGTTAGGAGGAAGAGACTGTACCTAACTTATCTTGTCGATCCCGTAATCTGAAGCTCCCCTTGAAGTGTCACTTTCTTCCAATGTCTCTCGCCCTTCATCGATGCTCTCGATGCTCATTTTGGACGAGCTTGCTTCGTCTTCGTCTTCATCTTCTTGGTGACTTGCCACTAGTGCAAGTCCGGCGAGGGGTTCTATCTCCGATTAGGACGACGTTTCATCCCAAGTCGCTTTTAGATTATACTTGGTCTAGGCTGACTTCTTGTTCTTTTCCTTGTCCTTGTTCTTGTCCTTTCTCTTCAATTTAGGGAAGTTGTCTTTCACATACCCTTCTTCATTACAGTGGTAGCATCTTATCTTTCTTTTCCTTTTATTACCCTACACTTGATTAAATTTATTAGTTTTAAATAATTTTTAAAATTTTCTTACCATGAGTATTGTTTCGTCTTCATCAAGAGAAGATTCAGAATCTCGTTTGTCCATTTTTTCCTTTAAGGCAATGTTATACTTTGGCTCCTTCTTCAGATATGCATATCTCATTTCATGGACTTTAAAAGTTGAAAATATTTCTTCTAAAGTACTTGATTCTAGATCATTAGATATATAATAAGTATCTACTAATGATGCCCATTCAGTAGTCCTAGAAAATGCGTTAAGCACGTACCTTAGTGAATCTCAGTTGCTTACCTTTTCCCCAAGATTCGTGAGTCCGGTGATGAGTTCTTTTATTCTTGAGTGAAGGTGTGCAACGGTTTCTCCTTCTTCCAACTTGATGTTGCTAATCTGGTTTCCTGAGCAGATCCTGTCTCATGAGTTTTGCCTCTAAAGTCCCTTCATGTAGTTCCAGGAATTTCTCCTAGAGCTCCTTGGCTGACTCGTAGGCTTTGATCGGTTGAGTTCTTGAGGTGGTAAAATGCTAAGAAGGTGAAACTCTGCTTTGTCATTTGCCATGAAGTCAGCTTGATCCTTCATCCATTGGTATTCTTCTTTACCCTCAGGTGCTACAAAACCGAATTTCATTATTACAAGTAAATCAAAATCTGTCTTAAAAAATACCTCTATCTTTTTCTTCCAACTTGCGAATTCTCCCTCGAACTTTGGTGGGTAGATGCTCGGTTCGGCCATCTCATGTGCTTCGTTCAACAGTTAGTCCTCTTGAAGTGAACTTGGCTCTGATACCACTTGTAGGACCCTTGGCAAACGACTAGAGGGAGGTGAATAGCCTTGGAAAGGAAAATGAACTTTCCTCAAACTTTATAGCTTTATAAAAATCAACACTTGCATAAAATAAATAAGAGACTAAATAAAGAAAAGGAAGAGGAACAAAAAGATTTATTTGATTACAACCGGGAGGTTGTTAATTCAAGGAAGATGAAAAGCTCACTAATGTCTCTTTCAGGTGGAGAAGCCTCTTATAACAGTTGAAGCACTCAATTACAGAACAGGACTAAAAAGAAATCAATTACAAGTCAATTTTAGCTTCTGGAACGAGGACTATATTTATAGTCTTGGTCGGAGTGCCAGGAAGGGTTCAAGGTGACTGGAGGGGATAAAATTTTATCCCTGTTGCAACGAAATGTGTCACGTCGTGTTCCAAATAAAATCCTCCTCTGGGCGCTGGAAGGGTTCCGGGAGCTTGGATTCAGAAAGTCAACATTCTGTTGACTTTCTATCCCTGACTTCTGCTCTGGTTCCACTCTCATTGGTCCAGGTCTTTCACTCTGGCTCCACTCACTTAGATGATTTCAGCCATCCGGAATAGGGTTCACCCAAACCCATTTTTCAGCCTTCCAGCAAATTTCACTCCGGCTTCTCGTCCCTCGGAAACGCCGCGCGCCTCTTTCTCGTCCGCCCACGTACTCTTCTGCAACACCTCGTATCTCAGATGCACCAACCCATCGGCTCTCTCCCATGCCATCCTTCTCGCTAGCTGCGTCTTTCGCTCGACTTCCTATGCTCCTAAGTTCTTGCACATTTAGACACAGGGGTTAAATACCAACAAGATCTAACCTGACTTGGTTGATCACATCAAAACTATCTTGGGATACTAACAGAAAGTACCTAAGAGTTGCTAGGCTGTAGTTTGAAATCTGAGTGGATAAGGACCCGTGTGGCTCCCACATGCCTGGCGGCTTGCAGATTGATAATCAGTGTTTCATAATCTGCCTCATTGTTTGTAGTTTAGTAGTCCAGCAAAATGGATAGCTGCATTCTGTCATTCCGTGATGATATTAAGAGTATTCCTACTTCGCTACCTTGTCGGGTGGACGACCCATATATATATATATATATATATATATATATATATATATATATATATATATATATATTCTCCAAGTTACTTCTGACTTAGCGTTTTGTACTTCAGTTATAAATTCAGCTAAGGCTTACATCTTGATCGGCGGTCTGGGCTGGTACTGTATACCAAAATCATTCAGCTTCGTATTCCACTTGATTAACCGCTCGGATGCCTCTGGGTTGAGGAGGACCCTCCCTAGTGTGCTATTAGTTAATGTAATTATGGGATGCGGGAGAAAATAAGGCGTAACCTCCGAGCAGTGAGGACCAGCCTGTACGCCAACTTCTCAAGACATGTGTAGCGACATTCAGTATTTTTCAATAAGTGACTCAAGATGTACACCAGTTGTAGTTCAACACTATTCTGTCACACTAATGTTGATCCGACCGCTCGCTCTATGGATAACAAGTACATCTAGAGCGGCTCACCAATGATTGGCTTTACCGGTACAAGTAAAGAAGTTAAATAATTATTGAGTTCCTCCAGCGCTTTTTCGCATTCCGCGTCCTATTGAAACTTCGTAGCTCGGCGTAGAATTTTGAAATGGATGGCTCCAATAGAACGACTTAGAGATGAATCTTGACAAGGTTATAATCTGTTGGTCAGCCGTTGAGCTTCCTTCAAATTACGTGGAGAGGGCATGTCTTGGAGTTCCTTTACTTTGCTCAGATTCACTTTGATTCCCCATTTGGTTATGATGTAATCAAGGAATTGTTCACTATTTTCTCCGAACAAGCACTTACTAGGGTTGAGCTTGACTTCGTACTTCCTCAAGGTTTGGTACGTCTCCTCTATATCTACACAAAGGACAGTAGCTTGGAGGGATTTTATCAATATGTCATTGACATATACCTCCATGTTTCTATTGATCTGCCTCTGAAATAGCTTGTTCATCAATCTTTGGTAGGTAGCCCCAGCATTTTTCAGCCTAAACAACATGAGGTTGTAGTAGAAGGTCCCATTTTCCATGATGAAGCTGACATTTTCTTGATCTTCTTTGGTGAGCGGAACCTGATGGTAGCCCTAATACGCATCCAGCATGCAGATGAGCTCGTAGCTCACTGTGGAGTCCACCATCAGATCAATGCATGGTAGAGGATAGTAATCCTTCGGGCATTCTTTGTTTAGATCTCAGAAGTTGATGTAGACCCGTCATTTGTTACTCGACTTAGAGACCAGCACTAAGTTGGCGAGCCAACTCAGGAACTGAACTTTATAGATATGCCCAACCTCCAGCAACTTCTCAACCTCCGATTGGATAATTTGGTTTCTGAGCTGAAATCTCTCTTCTTCTGCTTCACTGACCTGTCATCTGGTTGGACATGTAACTTGGGCTGCGCTATCATTGGCGAGATACCTGGTAGCCCATGAGTTCCCCATGCAAACACATCATGGTTTTGCCTTAGACAAGCAACCAACTCCACCTTCTTTTCCATGCTCAGATTAGCCGCGATAAAGGTAGTGGCCTCTGGTCGGCTGGGATGCATTTAACTTCTTCTTTCCCTTCATAGACTAGCGTGGGAGGCTCCTCCAGGATGACATTTACCTCCAATTGTTGGGCCTTCTGAGCGGCTCATGACTCAGTCAATGATATGGATAGAAGAGCCTGGCTGATTGACAATACTTCGTTACCCATGAAGCCATATAAGGGAGTCATCATGGGATGGAGCTCGCTCTGATCAATCTGGAGTTGATCAAATGCCTTCTTGAATATAATGTTCATTCAGCTACCTGTATCTACAAAAGTTCAATAAATATTATAGTTAGCAATTACCGCCTTTATGATCAAGGCGTCATTATGAGGGACTTCTACTCCCTCTAAATCCTTAGTACCAAAACTGATCTCTAGCCCTTTTACTCTTTCTTTGCTGCACTCGACAGTATGGATTTCCAATCACCGATCATATGACTTCCGAGCCCGGTTGGAATCACCATCGGTCGGGCCCCATGCGATCATGCCAATGTCGCCCCAAGCGGCATTGCTACAATTTTCTTCTTCCCGAATAGGTGGGTGTGACCACTCGGATAATGCCTAGGCATGCCTTTGATAATCTCTTCATTGGAGTTGCGGTTGGTGTTGTTCAATCACCGACCTGCCCTCCTCATGTTGTTCTCCCGATTAGCGGTGATGGTGGCGGTCAGGGGATAGAGATCGACGGAGGAAACTTGGAGGAGTCAGTCGACATGGCTTTGGTTGGAGATGATAACAATCTCTAGTGTTACGAGTCACTAAGCGGTGATAACTGTAGAATAGTAGTGTCCACGATTGGGACTCCGTGAACTTTGCCTGCTTGGCCTCCACATGTTGGACTGTATGGGTTCAGGGCTCTTGGTGTTGTTGCGTTGCTCCCGCTCAGGGCCCCTTTGACAATTGGTGGGTGTGGGCTGCCCGACGCTCCAAGATAACCGTCGGCTCGGGAATCACTTCCTTCTTTCGAGTTAAATGAGCCTCCTCAACATTGTTATACTTTGTAGCCTGCCTGAGCAGATGGTCGAAGTCCCTCAGGGGCTTCTGGATGAGTGAGCGAAAGAAGTCACCATTTATAAGTCCTTGGGAAAAGGACTTACCAGGATTTCTGAGGTAGCTGATGGTGTTGGAATGTATACTAAAACCCTAGCTTTTTGTATAAACATTTATTTAGAAATAAGAATCACATTAGTCAAATGTCTACATTTATGCTAAGTGTAGTTGTCCATTTAATTTATATTGTAGATAACATAGTGTGAGGAGACACACAGAAGATCTTGTTATCATATCCTTATAAATTATAAATAATAGCTCACAACCAAGATAGAATGGACAAACCATTAGAGTGGTTGTAGTGTAATTTGGTATTAGTTTATCTAGACTATAAAATTACACTAGTACACTATGAGTGTATTGAGCAGGACCATTTGAGGTAGTTTCTTTTTATACTGACTATATAAGAGAATAAAACCTCTGTTATTATGGAAGTGCATTCTCTTAATCATGATATAATAACAAGTACGTATATTTAATATTTATTTCTTTAATTTATCAAAGGGTGTGATTTAGCTCATTAAATCAATAGACCCGATAAGTTGGGAAATGATATTATTTTTATGGTGTGTTGTTGATTATAGAATGAAACTATGTCCTAGTAATCTAGGTTGATGATGTCCCTTTGAGGTGCTCATAAGGATTGTCATATAAACCCTGCAAGTGGACCTAATCCGGCATGACAATGAAGTTGAGTGGTACTACTCTTGGAGCTAGATATTAATTAAGTGAGTTGTCAGTAACTCATTTAATTAGTGAGCATTCTATATCTTAAACACAGGGAGATTATTGCACTCATAATAAGAAGGAGCCCATAATGTAATTTGGGATTGGTGCGGTAGTTCAATAATAACTCTTTAGTGGTATGAGTTATTATTGATGAACTTGAGTTAGGTGTTCAGGGCGAACACAGGAAGCTCAAGCTCATCAGGAGACCAAAACTAATTTCTCCTATCGGTCCCTGTTATAGCCTCTATAAAACCTTGTATCCACAAAGTCCACTTCTTACCCAAGTAATGGGTGGACACATCCTTGCTTGGTGCAAGGGGGCCGGCCAAGCATGAGCTTGGAAGCCAAGTGGTGGTCGGCCAAAGCTTGGTGCCCAAGCTAAGGTTCGACCACATGTAGAATAAAAGAAAAAAGGAAGTTTTGTTTCGAAACAAATTTTTGGTAAAATCTTTCCTTATTTGTAGTTATTTACAATGGTTAAAAGAGATATTTTATTTTGTTAAAATATTTCCTTTTTGTAGTTATCTACAATGGATAAAAGAAAGATTTCAATTTCCTTTTATAGCCATCCTCATGGATTTAAAAGAAAGTTTTAAAATTTTAAAATCTTTCCTTATTTGTAGTTATTTATAATGTTTAAAAGAGAGATTTTAAATTTTGATAAAATTTTTCTTTTTGTAACCATGATTTAAAAAGAGAAGTTTTAATTAATCTTTCCTTTTTGTAGTTGTTGTCTACATGCTTTAAAAGAGAGAGATTAATTTTAAAGCTTTCCTTTATTGCCATGTACAATAGGAAATTTAAAAGAGAGAGATTTTAATTGTTGTTAAAATTTCCTTTCTTAAAGGGAGACCACAAATAAGGAAGTTTTAATTATGTTTAAAACTTTCCTTTTTTGCCTTGACACACACAACCCTATTCTATTCTTCTCTTTTCCTTGGTGTGGCCGACCCTCTTCCTCCCTCTCTTTTCTCTTCCTTAGGCTGGCGGCACTCCATGCTCTCTTCTCTTCATTTCTTCTTTCTAAGGTCGGCACTCATCTCTTCTTGGTGGCCGAAACTTGAAAGAATTGGAGAAGACTCTATCTTGGTGGCCGGCTACTTGGAGGAGAAGATGAAGAGAAGGAGTTTCCTATTTTGGCATCCCTTGGTGGCTCGAGAGTCTTGGAGAAGAAGAAGTGGTTCGAGTGGATTCCATCTTGGTAGATCATTGCCCACACAACGTCCAAGAGGAGGAGAGGAATACAACAGAAGATCAAGAGGTCTTTAGCTACAAAGAAAAGGTATAATTAGTTATTTGTTTCCACATCATAACTAGTTCATGTTCTTTGTATAGATCTTGAAAAATCAAACACAAGAGGCTATCGATTTTAAGTTATCATTTTTGTTATCGATTTTATGTTTTCGATTTCATGTTTCGATATTGTGTTTCTATTGAGGTCTCTATAGTTAAACCTAGTTTACTGTAAGAAGTTAAATATCTGATTTTTTTGTGAGGCTTTGTCTAGGAAGTGGTGGATGATCTCATACCCAAGAAGGCCTAGTGCCTCGCCATGTTTAACCTGGAAGCCGATCTTTGAAATAGATATTTGATAACTTTTGTAATATGGTTTAACTTAGGAAGATCACATCGGTTGAACTTGGAGTAAGAATGTTAAGTTTCGTTCCCAATCCAAGTTTTTCTAAAAGGAAATTTGGATTAATAATGTTAAGCATCGTTTGCAATCCAAATTTAACTTTAGTAGAACACATGGGTAGCTAGGATAGTTCTATGCTTGTACAAATTTTTGTACAGGGGAACTAGAGCGATATTCCGAGTAGCAACCAACAGATGAGACATCCATGGACACTTGGTTGAATCTCTTAATATAGGCCCATAATGCTTCCCTGGGCCCTTGTTTGACTGCAAATAGGTTGACATTCATCTTCTGATAACAATGGCTACTCATAATATATTGTAGGAAAGTCGTTCAGAAGTCTTTAAAGTTGCAAATTGATCCAATCGGCAAGCACTTGAACCACTTCTATACCAATTCGGAGAGCGTGGTGAGGAATACTCGGCACTTGACTCCGTGTTGTATTAGTGGAGTGTGGCCATGTTATAGAACTTGATTAGATGGTCTTCAGGGTTAGTTAACCCCGTGTACTCTCCAATCGTCAAAGGTCTGTAGTGAGGCGACAACTGATTGTTGAGGATTTCTTACGAGAACTTCCTGTTGATCCATTCAAGAGAGTCATTGAGTCGGGGTCCTTTGCCTTTCCGCCCATCCTGGATGGGTGAGTCCTCTGAAGAGGATCCTTGTGTCATTTCCACTCGACCTTGCTCTTATGACGGCATGCAGAATAATGCTCGGTGATATGGGATTGACGCATTTGGTGCTTCCTGGAAGGTGTTAGTTGGCCTATTGTTCGGCTGGCGGTCGACGAGGTCTTCCGCTCAGACTCTTGGGTCAGCTCGTTGGCCTGTCGCCAATGCGGCCGAATCATTTGTCACTAAGTAGTTAACTGTTGTTTCTTGTTGTTGCTGCACATCTTTGCAGCTTAGGAACTTTTCAGTATTTCTAAATCTTCCTGGGTTAGTGTCTCAGTGGTGAGTCATCCAACGTCTTCCATCTTCATGTTTCAATTACAGGTGAAGTTCCCACAGATAACGCCAAATATAATTCTGTCTAAAAGTGAAGAAGATGGCAGGCTGGGAACGTGGCTTTGTGGTTTACTGAAAGTTGACTCCTCGTTGTCCTGCAAAACTAGGAGCGTTAGTGCTGGGTCGAGAAGGGGTTCACAACGTTGACCCTCCGACGTTCAAATTAGTCCTTTACTTAGTGGAGAAAAATACCAGTAGTGAATAGTGGAGCACGTAGAATCACAAGATATTATATACCTCTGCTTGTGGATGGGAACCCCCTTTTATAGTGTCATTGTAGTGTCTGTGCACACATCTCAAAGTGTATGCACATTTTCCAAAGCGCCTTAGGAAAAGATAAGTCAAAAAGTGTCTCTAACATCTTTCCTTAAGTGAGCACACAAATCTCTGATGTGATAGGCTAGAAGCTTCTAAAATATCATTTGCCTGCTGGACATGTTTTATTGTCAATGGCACATGTTGGAACCCCAAGATTGTTTTGGTGTGATCAACAAGTTAAGTTAGGTCCTGTGTGTTTCTAACCTTGTGTCTAAGTGTGCAGGAGCTTAGGAGCACAAGTACTCGAGCGGAAGACGCAGCTAGCGAGAAGGACGGCATGCGGTGCGTTCGAGGGACGAGGCGCTGCGGAAGAGACCTCGGTGGACGAGAAGGAAGCGTGCGGTGGTTCCAAGGGACGAAAGCCGGAGCGGAAGATTGCTCGGGGAGCAAGAGACGCAGGTAACGAGAAGGTCGGCACGGGGTGCGACCAAAAGACGAAGACTGCGGATGAGTACGCTGGTGGACGAGAAGGAAACACGCGGTGATTTCGAGGGACGAGAAACCGGAGCGGAAGGCTGCTCGAGAAGACTGGGACTTGGGTTCGGGTGAGCCCTTTTCCGGATGACAGAGATCACCCAAGCAAGCGGATCCGGAGTTGAAGACCCGGACCGAAGCGGACTGAACCGGAGCGAAGGTCCCGACGGAGAAAAGTCAACTTCTGTTGACTAAAGTGCTTCGGGCGCCCGGAACCATTCCGGGCGCCCGGAATAGCCCGGGGGGCCCGGAATGGCTCCAGGCGCTCGGACCTTGAATGTTGACCAGATCGCGTCAAACGCGATTTGAACGTTGGAGATAAAGTTTTATCCCCTCAGGCTGCCCGGAACCCTTCCAGGCGCCCCGACCAAGGCTATAAATATAGCCTTGGTCCAGAAGCTTTTCAACAAACTCATTACTTGTAATTCCGACGCTTGTGCACTTCTAGTTGTAGTTGAGCTTCTGTTTTCTGTGCTTCAATGCTGTAAGAGGCTTCTCCGCCTGAAGGAGTTTTAGTGCTTAATTTTCCTTGGATTAACAACCACATCGGTTGTAACCAAGTAAATATCTTGTGCCTCGTCTTTTAATGTTTTATTTATTTGCTCTGTTTATTATGCAAGTGTTAGCTTAAAGAGTTCGAGAAGGGTTGTCTTTCTTTTTATTCTTACAGGATATCCAACTCCCTTCTAAGCCGGCCGTAACGGTCCTATAGCACAAACCTCTAAAAGAATGCGAGGAGATATGTAGGTGGGTCCCCCTGTAGGCCAACCAAGGGATGCTCGGCAGGGACGTCCTAGCTTAATCGCATCGAACAAAGTTATTTTCCTTCACTCGGCTTTCTTGTTATCGGAGGGCTTCCTTTCATCCAACCGGCCATGACGTCCGGTTGGCCGGGATGGTGGTCCGGGGGATTCATTATTTATCTCTTAACCCCAACCGTAGGTTTTTCGAGATGGCTGTCCGGATGACCATATCCGACCAGCATTAGGGCCCGTTCAGCCAACTACGACCGATCGGTGGATTGGGCTTTTGACTGTCTTGACTTTGACCTCTATGTCAGCCACTATATATATATATATATCAAAAGAGAGAGAGAGAGAGAGTGAGAGAGTGTTTTGATATTCTGCCCATGTTATCATATAATTTCGTGCACATCCAAAAAAAAATTTCAATTAATTTTTTTTTACTCAATACTATAACCCAACCCTTAAACTTTAAGTAAAATCTTATTGGCATAACTGAAAACTAAAAAACAACAATAAAAAAAATAAAAACTTGTTCGGATCATCTGAGGCGTCTTGAACCATCCGATGTGCCTTGAACATATGAGGGACACTTATGTGTGTGTATTTATATATGTGTTATGGACCTTCTGCTACGGACTCGTCTGGACCTTACGTGAGGTGCCTCCAAAATGCATTGGAGGTTCTTTCATCAATTTTTTTTTGAGGCAGTTAGATCAAATTCAGGTGCCTCAATTCAATACAGTATATATTTTAGCTCCGGGATTAAGACAATTAAATTTTATCTTTATATATATATGTGTGTGTGTGTGTGTGTGTGTGTGTGTGTGTTTTGTTAAGCCAATTAGATTGTATGTTTAGGGTTTATGGGTTAGATTAGAGTGTTCAAGCTAAAATAAATTTAAAACTAAAAAAATTATATGATCTCTAGGTATAGTATATGTATTTAGTATTTAGGATTCAAGGGAATAATGATTTTAAAAAATAAATAAATTGAGACATCTAGATCAAATCCATATGCTTCAATGACTATGGCATAGATGGTCACGCAAAACATTGTTCGTAGCATATCACTATATATATAGTCTCATTGACTATTTCTGGAATGACCGCACTACAACAAAAACCCTCATAGACATCAGTGGAACAACAATGGTTTTAAGCAAAAACCGATGTCTTTGAGTATTTTACACCGGTTTTTTCAAAAACCGGTGTCTATGAGCGCATATTTTAGTTCATAGACTTCAGTTTTTTAGGCGATGTCTATGAGCGCCTTTTTTTTCGTTAATAGACACCGATTTTAACTGCGGTTTTTAAAATCCGGTGTTAATGAACCAAAATAAAATATTTTAATATTCCCACAGCCAAAATTTGCAACACTGTGAAGTTCCCTCCAAACCTAAATCTATATCGCGCCCCTTCCTCACGCGACCATCTCTCTCGTCTAAACCTAAACCTAAACCTCCGACCATCTCTCTCAATCTCATCTGCCTCTTCTCCTTCCTAGATCGACGCCCTTGCTTCTCCGTCCGCGTTGTGAAACCTCGGCCACGTTGCTCGCAGTCTCGCTTGTTTTTTTTGTTGGTCCAGTCCGCGGAAGAAAAAAAAAAGCCGCGTCGCATCAAAAAAAGCACCGCCCGTGAGCGAGCTCCTCTCCGCGAGCCCTAGCCACCTTCCTCTCCGCGAGCTAGCTCCTCTCCGCGAGCCACCGCCCTCTCCACGAGCGAGCTCCTCTTCACGACCAGCCACCTTCCTTGCCGCGAGCCACCGCACCTTCCTCGCCGCGAGCATCCGCGAGCTGGAGCTCTCCGCGAACCCTATTCCTCTCCGCGAGCCACCTTCCTCTCCGCGAGCAGTCTCCTCACCGCAAGCCCAAGCAGCAGCGGCCAGACACCTTCCTCGCCGCGAGCCACGACCCTCTCCGCGAGCCCTAGCAGAAGCGCCGCGGTCCAAATCCTAGTTGGGAAAAAATAGTACCACCATAGTTTGTAGAATCGTGATCCTACATAGAATCGATTTAGGGTCAGGATCGGATCGGTCAGGATCGGATCGTAGAATCGTACGATCCTATCAAAAACCCTTAAAATCTTATCATACATGATTAATAATTAGAAAAAATACTTAAAAAACTCATTTACATATAAATAGATAACTAATTTTACATATATATACAATCATTTACACTCAACACCTTAGATTACATTACTACATGTACAAATTTAAATTAACTAGTAATTTAACTACTATTCTCACATAGTAATAATATTTATATTTTCATATCATAAAATGAAAGAATATAAAATTTCTATTAACACAATAATAATAACACATTCAACGTCAAAAATATTTCCTTGGTTTATAAGATAATCCAATTTAAAGGCCAATAAAGCACCTAACGTACATAACAAAAGTTATTGGATCCTTTGATTAAAATATGAACGTCGAAAATAATCTTCTAAAGATTGGTTGATGTCACACAATACTAGACAATAGACATCCAAAAATTCATCATTTTGGGGGAAAAATGACATAATATTATTGATAAAAAACTAACTCAAAAATAATTAAATATATATTTAAATAATTTAAAACCCTAACAAGATGAAAAAATATAATAATAAAAAATAAAATCTTCTAGGCATCCGAAAAGGATTTAAATAATATTTTTTGGGTTTGAAATAGGGTGGTTAAGGATAAACTTTGAAATTTATTAAAGATCTCTGAACGAGCTTTGATTTGATATATTATAGGCTCCGTGGTTCAATCCGAGTCAAAAGTTATGACCTCTCAAAGCTTCCACCGATCCTGCTCCGATTCTGTTCCGATCCTGTTACGATCCTACCGATCCTGTTCCGATCCTACCGATCCTGCTGCGATCCTGCTGCAAAACTCGATTCTGCACAATCCTGGATCGATTTTGGGTCTTAGGATCGTAGGATCGTACGATCCTACGATCCGGATCGCGATTTTACAAACTATGAGTACCACCATTACCATCCAGCAGCAAGCCATCCTGGTCCTTCGTTGAATCTTCATCGTCGCTCTGGTAATTTCCCCTCTTTTCTTTATTGGATTCTTGCCTAATTGTCTTCTGTTTCCTTAGGGAATCACTAATGGTTAGGTTTTGTTTGGATTCATGTGCTGGAACAAAGTTATTTGGTTGATTATTTTATTTTTATTTTTTTGGCAAGAAACAAAATGGCCAAATTAATCTGGGTAGATTTCTGGTTTGGCTGGTTCTTCGTGTTTGTGCCTCATATGGAATCAAAAAATTGTTTCTTTTTAAACCCATGGATTAATTCTCTTTCATCCGTGGATAATTCTAAAGGCGTGAACTTTCTTGCTGAATTGGTCTTGTAATCCTTCAGTTGAAGCTCGTTTAATCTATTAGCATTATGGCTTCCTATACTTAACTTTTAATTGTGATTGTGTTCTAGTACTTAACCAATTCAGTTAAGTTAAGTCAAGTGTGATTGTGTTCTTGGTTATTATCATAAACTCCTTTTAGTCTATGAAAACCATTTGTTGTCGTTGTCTCTCCACATTTGCTCATTTTCTCTCAATATTAAGTCTTAGATGTTGGAATCCTGATTTATTTATTTCATTTGGCAACATCTCACAAGTTATGATTTCATCCTCAACAACAACAACAACAACCAAACCTTATCCCACTAGGGCTATTATCATTTCATCCTCACAAATTTCAAAATCCACAATTCATTAAATTTGAAGGGAAGTAAAAGGAAGAAGATCGCCATAAACCTCAACCAATCATCAATGCAAGGTTTACAGGTTAATAGCTTGGCATGGTTTTGAACTTTTTTTTCCCTTAAGGATCTAAAGTTCTCTAGGCTTTTGACTGGAAATCCCACATTGGGCTTTAGATATTATCAGTGAAGTAATGTGTCAAGCTACATGGTATAAATTCTGGATTTAACCTGGAAACGTGCTATGTAGAATTTTTAGTTTTAGACTTATTACAAAGTCTTGCATACCTATATCTATGTTATGAGTACTTGTGGTTCAAATGCTAAACCACTCATGGGGAAATCTGAATGAAATAGAACAAACCTTGCCCTTAATTAAAATGGAAGGTTCTCTTAGAAAAATGTGAATAACCTGTCAAACACTTAAATAGGATCTTTTGCTCACTGATGTTGAAACAAGGAAGCGTCTATTTTGGTGGAGTCAACTACTTTATATATGCAGCAAAGAGTGTTCTGCTAACAAATTCATTAAGCATGAAAAGTTGATCTCCTTTCAAAATGGTTGACATTTAATAAGCAAACTATGGTTGGAAAATAACAACACCAAGAATGACGACAGGATTAATCACTCTTCCTTTTTGCATCTTTAAATTCAAGTGTTCCAATAATATTACTTAACAGGACAACTTTAATAAGCTATCAATGAAAATAAATATTTTGAACCCTTCAAACTTGATTGTAGGGTTCTTCATGCTCAACTTCATTAATTTGTGTACACTTTTTTGAAGGATGTATCAGAAGAGAATTCAAGTACATTAAATGATTTTGAACTTGCATGTTTGACCCAAATTATTATTATTTTTATTTTTTGTCCTTCAGTTATCTGTTCATTTTCAGCTATGTTTTGGTCATTATTCCTATTTCAGATTTTTAGATGTTCGTTTGCATTTGTGTCAAATTCAGCTTCAGTGCAAAATAAATCAGAAGAATGTTCTATCAACCAGTATGACCAAAGTTAGATTTAATTCCCACATTTAAATGTGGTATATGGTCTTGCTTATGGTGAAGGAGGCCTTTGTCAATCATCATGGTTTATTTTAATTATTCTGAATAGATGCTAAATTAATTCGTGTTTGAATGAAATTAGTTAGCTTCCTCACATGCAAAAAATGCAACGTTTTAGGCTTCTCAATTTCTATGTTCAACCCTTAAAAGCAAGTTTTGTGGTCTCATGACCTGTTACAGCCCATAGCTCTGGTTCAAAAGGATGTTGAGACTGATATAAAATACCCAGTTTTGTGTGCCACCAGAGGTTGTCGTCGGCTGTTGAATTTTATTTGTTAGTAAAGGATTTGATTTGGTACTAAGAATCTTTATGCTGAAGCTTATTATCATTGCTAGTAAAAGATAACTTATACCATTCGATAAACAACGTTAAAACATTCTAAAATTTTCCCAGCTAACCTGCTCTAGTTATTTTGTTCCTCAAAATTTCTATTTAGGTAAGATTGAAACATTAAACTACTTATTAAGGACAATACATAGTCACTCAACCTATTTTGTTAATTGTGAGATTTTAAAATTGCAGCATGGATCCCGAACACAAAAGGGAATCAATCGAGAAATACCAGGGGCCTTCTCAGTCCTAAGATTGACATTTTTCTGGTATTGGTGAACTTACATGTGTCCATTTACATGGCATTTCGAGATTCTTGGATCATTTCTGCTCATATCATATGCTTGCTCTCGGTGCCTGGGTAGAAAGCTAATTCATTGTAAGCGAATCCTCAAACTGAGATTCATCATGTTGCCTACATCGAACCATGATTCATATTCTTGGATGATGCAGGTTGATTCGTCGTCTAGCTAAAGAATATGCAAGCTAGAATAACTGGCCACTGTTGTACAGAACTAGGTAATCCATGTGTTCTCCATTTTTTTTTGTCAAAACAGTTATCCAAGCAAAGCCAGACTGTTTATTTTGTAGTACACAGGTATGATCTACCGGGGTCGTGTTGTGAAGTCTGGCAGAAATACCTAAATATGAAATGGTGAAAATATTTGTTAGGGCTTTCCATCCAGTAATATATCCATGTACTTTTCTTCTTGAAGAGAGGAACATTTAAATGTTCAGAATATTAGAGAGTTTGTAGACACAATGTTTGCACTTTTCCTAATACGTTCTTTATCTTTTATCTGATTCTTATTCTCCTTGTTGCATTTCTTTACACTCTAACAGGGAGCAGAGGTAGATGTAAAAAGGCTAACTAAGAGGCCTGCTCCTCCTCGATTTGGTCGCACCTTGACTGAAGCACAAAAGGCAAGCTAATTATTTTGCCTCAGTCTCGATGTTGTCCTGTGACTGATTTCTTTAATTTTTTTTGATTGATTGACATTTCTTTGAATTGTTTCTGATGTGTTCAAATCATACGTTGTCCAAGTTATCTAGTTTAACTTTATTGCTATTACTTAAATTCAAAATTCATCCTGTCATCCTGTCATTAAACATTAAATGTGTGGGAATTTACTAGAATCTACTCCTACATGAAGCAAATGAATAAAAACTACAAGTAAAGTTTACCTACCCTGTTATGACTTCAGAAGAATATGCTGAATTTTCCATGTATACTGACCTTTAATATAGAGGGCTACAAGAGGATTATATCTTAGGTCAAGACACTCCAAATCCATCATAAACCAAAGGGAAAATAGTTTCTACTTACTAGAGGATTGAATGGACCCAAAAGGAAGCTCTAACTTGCTGTTTTGGGTGCTGAACTAAGGAGCCAGCTGCCTTCTTGCCGCATTCCTTGCTGCTGTGGTTGGTAGCAGAAATCACAGAAAATAGGGGGCTTAGTGCAGGATATTCAGGATATCAAGATGACATCAGAGGTAGTACAATAAATAGTATATCTCTTCATCAGAGGTAGCTTTGTTCTTCTATGCTTCCGTCACTGGATTTGTTGTGTAGTCATATTTCTTTGTTCAACCATTATCATGCCTAGTAAGTTGTTGTATGATGTTGTCGGTTCTTATCAATTTGTACACTTGAATTAGAAGGAGCAAATTATCTATGTTATATTCTAAGCAGCATATACTAAGTGTCATATATGAAAGTTTTAGATTCTATGTTATATTCGTTATCTTCCACAGCAGCTTTTAAAAACTCAGTATTCTATTTTATTTGATACATGTACACATTTGTTTTAGTTATTTGACATATGGTGGATTTATGTGTTTTTACAGTTTACAAATCTCAAGTACTCCAGAGTTGAAATTGACGAAGTGTGGTTCGAGTGGGCTGAATGCATGCCAGATTACATTTGAAGTGCGGTTCTACCTTGATGTGTCAAAAGAATGTTCTACATTGATTTTGATATCTATTAGCTAGCTTTTGATGTAAAAAGAATGTTTGGGTATTTTATGGATATTGTTGTAAGAAGATTATTTATATAATTTGTGAATATTTGTGTATTTTATGGATATTATTGAATGAAGAATATTTGTATAATTTGTGAATATTTGTGTATTTTTTTTTAGTTATTGTCAGTTTTTCATTGTTTCGGAAATCAAATTTATGCTGTAAAAAATATACATATTACATCGGTTTTCCACCGCTGCAAAACCGGTGTTATTAACTAATATTACATCGGTCATTTACCGCTGCCAAAACTGGTGTTATTAACATACAATATTACATCGGTTTTATACCGTTGATGAAACGGTGTCGTTAAGTGATACTACACCGATTAATAACCGATTCGAAGACCGGTGTCGTTAAGTGATACTACATCGGTTTTAACCCGATCTCTAAAATGGCAGACTTTTAACATCGGCTTCATAGACATCGGTCGAAAATGAAATAGACACCGGTGGAAAACCGATGTCTATGAAGGTTTTTGTTGTAGTGCCGATTCGGCCCTATAGAAGTTTCCCATCAGCCACCAGGATAAATTAATCGAGAAGCGCACGTGGCAACTAGCCCAGAAGCCTAGCATCTTTTGGTTGCGCACTCCATTTGAAGGAAAAATTCTTATAAATATGTCATAACTAGATATCGAACCGTGGGTACTTAAATAATAACTTGAATGTCCTATTGTTGGTACCATAACCCCGGGAATAAATATGTCATAGCTGGAGATCGAATCGTAAGTACTTAGATAATAACCTGAATGTCTATCATGATATCATAATCTATATATATATATATATATGGATGGGTTAGAGAGGGGAGTTGTCTATCAATAATTTGATGGATATATGTATATATAGGGGTGGGTTAGTGATACGGTTGGTAAAGTTGGGGCCCAAAGAGGAAAGGGTTAGAGGAGTCCAAAGCCAGGTGGCGGTCAAAAGTCAAGAGGAGGTGGCGGTCAATAATCATGGCGACTTGGCAGCCGGAAAATCAGGTGGAGGGGGCAGTCAGAGTTCAGCATGGGGGGTAGCCAAGGGTCAGACAGACTTGTTGATCGTGAGAAAAGATGTAGGAGAATGAGGAGAGAGCCAGGCGGAAGTAAATCGGGATCGGCAGAGCCAGGAGAAAGCAAATCGGGATCGGCAGAGCCAGGAGGAAGCAAATCGAGATCGGCAGAGCCAGGAGGGATCGGCAGAGCCAGGAGGAAGCAAAATGGGGATCGGCAGGGCCAGGAGGAAGCAAAATGGGGATCGGCAGGGCCAGGAGGAAGCAAAATGGGGATCGGCAGAGTCAGGAGGAAGCAAAATGGGGATCGGCAGAGTCAGGAGGAAGCAAATTGGGATCGGCAGAGCCAGGCGGAAGCAAATTGGGATCGGCAGAGCCAGGCGGAAGCAAATTGGGATCTGCAGAGCTGAGCAGAGTCAGCTCGATCTACAGGTCTACGGTGGAGGGCCAGGAAATACAAAGCGCAGAGGCAGGTTGGAATCGGCAGAGCTGAGCAGAGTCAGCTCGATCTACAGGTTTGCGGTGGAGGGCCAGGAAATACAAAGCGCAGAGGCAGGTCACGGTGGATCGGAGAAGCTAAGTAATGCGGGTGCGGAGAATTTCAGCTGTCTGCGAGAATAATCATTACATTCCAATAGTGCAAGCGAAGGTTCCTGAAACAAAAGATGCCCTCACAACCAGTAACACCGCCAAATGTCTCTCGCTACAAGACAAAACCTATGCGCAAAGGCGGAGGTCCCTAAACAGAAAGATGCTTCCACGACAAATGGCGATATGACAAGTGTCCGGGACTAGACGACAAAGCCCAGCGTCTAACGTTTTCTGACAGGATGACAGGTTCTACGAGGGACAAGGCATAAAAGGGGAAGAGATCCCTCGTACGCAGGTACGCGCACACACTCCCTCGTCACTTTCTTCCACAACTGTTTTTTCTTCTTCTCTCTGCTTTTTTCTGGGGAGGGACTTTTTCCCTGGGTTTCTGTCTCTAACGTGAAGGGGGAGATCGTCTGAGTGTGCGCAGGGTCCTGCAGCAGCGTCAGCCACCCGTGGGAGCCGAATCACCTGCGACTTCCCGTCAACAATCGGGACACCTCGACCAGCCTCCGTCCGACTCAGCCTCCGGACGGGATCAAATTTGGCGCCGTCTGTGGGAACACAACAACCTGTTCCGGAGCGTGAAGATGGAGGACTCCGGTCGCAGCTCTAGCAGGAGGATCAACGTAACCATGACCGCGGGGGAGTACGAGCTCTTCAAGGAGGTTAGAAAGCAAGCCGCCTCTGAGAAGCAAGGAACAGTTTCACGTCCCCGCCTAGCACCTGAAACGTCCAAAGAACCGGCTCCCGCCTCCGACAGGGGCTCAAAGAGGAAGCAGCAGGAAGAACTCCCTCGTACTTCATTCCGGGAGCCACGCCGCAACTATCATCGAGCCGAACCTCGTGCGCACAGTCCAAAGAAAGAGGAGCCGCCGGCGTCGGTGGCGGAAAGCTCTCTACATCCACCTCGGGATTCCGTAAAGGGGAAAGTTATAATCCCTGCCAGAGATCTGCCTGAGGATCCAGATGACAAAGTACCCTTCTCGGCTCAGATCCTGAGGGAAAGCCTGCCCAAGGGATATCGAGCCCCGAACATTGGAGAATATGATGGGAGCAAGGACCCGGAAGAGCAATTGAGGAAGTTTAAGAATGCGGCTATCTTGTATCAGTACAGCGACGCTATCAAATGCCGAGTATTCCTACATACCCTGTCCGGGTCGGCACAAAAGTGGTTCGATGGATTGCCCCCGGAGTCCATCAATCGCTTCATGGATTTCAAAACGGCCTTCCTGCGTCGGTTCGCCAGTAGTCGTAAGTATCAAAAAACCGACCACTGTCTTTTTGCTCCAAGCAGGATTCGACTGAGCCCTTGCGGAGCTACATCAACCGGTTCAGTCAGGTGGCCAATGACGTCCCCTCCGCCACCTCAGAAATATTGATGAGCGCCTTCTCCCACGGATTGTGAGAAGGGGAATTCTTCAGGGACCTCATCAAAAACCCCGCCCAAAGCTTCGACGATATGGTGGAGAAAGCTTCGTGCTACATCAAGGTGGAGGAAGCGCAGGCCACCAGGCGGAAAGCCGAAAAGACGATGGCTCCAGGCAACCGACCTGAAAGGAGAGCACCGCAGCCAGCTCATCCCTTCCAGCGAGGTCAACCCAGGCCTGCCCCCCAGCCCGCTCATGGAGTCAGGCCAGCGCCGCGAGTTGCTTCCAATTCGCCCATGACTCCAGGCGAGCTGCGGAGCAGGGCTTGCCTCCCACGGCGCTGGCACCCCAAATACAGAGAATGGAGGAGGAACGGGCTGCAGCTGGGCGTGCTCGGCAGACCCGGCCCGACCTAGCCGACCCATCTAACCAAGCTGGCCCAGGCGAAGACCGAAGAGATGCCGGAGAACTGGATAACCGGGGCAACCTTGCTGTGCGAGAGAATGGTATGATTTCAGGAGGACCCACTGACGGGGACTCAGGCCGAGCCCGTAAGTCACACGTCCGGCGGTTGTATGTCGGAGCCGTGGGATGCAACCACGAGCAGGCCTCCGGCCCTGTTATGAGTTTTGGGCCTCAAGATCTGGAGGGTCTGGAGCTGCCCCACGACGATGCCCTCATAATCAAGGCTGTTATTGCTAATAGCCGAGTGGCTCGGGTCTTTGTGGATACCGGGAGCTCGGTCAACATTTTATTCAGGGCTGCGTTTGAGGAGATGCAGATCGACGCCGCTGAGCTCCAACCTGTAACCACTTCCTTGTATGGGTTTACAGGTAATGAAGTCAAACCCATGGGTCAGATCAAGCTGGCCATTTCCATGGGCACTGAGCCATTGGTGCGCACCCGGAGGAGCACCTTCATTGTGGTGGATTCGCCTTCCTCCTACAACGTCATCCTGGGAAGGCCATCTCTGCATGAGTTCCAGGCTGTCGTTTCCACCTTTCACCAGAAGATCAAGTTCCCGGTTGGCGAGCAGGTCGGAGAAGTCAAGGGAGAGCAAAAGGTATCTCGCAGCTGTTACATCGATATGGTCCGGGTGGAGGCGCGCAAGAGCCGGCGGACTCAGGATGGCGGTGTACATGCCATCCAGGAAGAGCCTCTGCCTATTGCTGAGGAGCCTGTCTCCTGCGAAGATATTCAGTTGTATCCTGACAGAGCTGAGAGCATCACTCACATTGCTAGTGATCTGTCGTCGGAGCTGAAGGCGGAGCTGATACAATGCCTGATCCGCAACAGAGACGTCTTTGCTTGGTCCCCGGAAGAATTGCCCGGGGTCAAACCAGAAGTATCTGAGCACAAGCTGCATACTATACCCGAGGCCAAGCCAGTCAAGCAGAAGAAGAGGAACTTCTCCGCCGACCAAAATAAGATTATCCGGGCTGAAGTAGATCAGCTCAGGAAGGCAGGATATGTTCGAGAGGTGCAATTCCCATCCTGGCTTTCCAACGTCGTATTGGTGAAGAAGCCCAACAACAAGTGGAGGGTGTGCATAGACTTTCGCGACCTCAACAAAGCCACCCCCAAAGATTGTTACCCTCTCCCGCGGATCGACCAGGTGGTGGATTCAACTGCTGGCTGTGAAAGGATATGCATGATGGACGCTTATCAGGGATACCACCAGATACCCCTGGCTAAGGAGGATCAGGAGAAGGTTAGTTTCATAACAGCTGATAGTACTTTCTGCTATACTGTCATGCTGTTTGGGCTCAGGAACGCTGGAGCTACCTACCAAAGGATGATGGATAAGGTTTTTCGGAGTCAGATCGGATGGAACATAGAAGTCTATGTTGACGACATCCTGATCAAGTCCCCCCTGGCGTCCAGCCTAATAAGAGATGTAGAAGAAACTTGCGGGACTCTGAGGCAATATGGGGTGAAGCTGAATCCCCTGAAGTGTCTGTTCGGGGCCAAAGGAGGAAAGTTTCTGGGCTATCTGGTGACCGAGCGAGGGATTGAAGCCAACCCAGAGAAGGTGCAGGCACTTCGGAACATGCAGATCCCTCAGAATCTGAAGGAAACGTAGAAGCTGGTCGACAGGATAACAGCGCTGTCCCGATTCATCTCCAGATCTGCAGATAGGCGTCCAAGTTTCAGTGGACGGAAGAATGCACACAGGCCTTTGAGGAGCTAAAGCAATACCGGAGTCCTTACCATCACTGTTCAAGCCTGTTGTGGGAGAGCCCTTTGGGTTTACTTGTCAGCTACCCCGAGGCCGTGGGGGCCGTCTTGTTAAAGAGCAGGACAATGTACAATGGCCAGTGTATTTTTTCAGCCATCTATTGAAGGAGTGAATCTCGGTACGGCCCTAGAAGTTGGTTTACGGACTTGTTCTAATGGCTCGGCGCATCCCATCACCGTCCTGACAAACAGTACTATGGGCCGAGCCCTCACCAAGGTGGAGGCAGCGAGTCGGCTTATCAAATGGGCGACCGAGCTAGGGGAATATGATATACAGTATCAGCCCCGAACCGCGATCAAAGCACAGGCTCTGGCGGATTTCTTGACAGAAGTTTATCAGGCCGACTCGGAGGAAGTCTGGAAGATTTATGTAGACGGATCAGCTACCCATCGGGGAAGTGGCGTAGGCGCACTTCTAATATCCCCACAGGGAGATATCATGCAGCTGGCTGTACGGCTGAATTTCAGAGCTACCAACAATGAGGCGGAGTATGAAGTCCTATTGGCAGGTTTGCAAGCAGCTCGGCATGTGGGGGCAAGCAAAGTCGTAATACATTCAGATTCGCAGCTAGTAACTCAGCAGGTGACCAGACACTTCGAAGCAAACAACGAAAAGATGCAAGTTTACAAGGAAGCCTATGAGAAGATGAGGAAAGATTTTAAAGAAGTCACAGTTACCAAGATTCCCAGGGCTGAAAATGAAAGGGCAGATGAATTAGCTAAAATGGCCAGCTCTCTGACTACTTGGGTGCTGGATAGATCTATAGCGCAGACCTTCCTTATAGCTCAGATCGACCTGCAAAATAATCGGGGCGAAGTAATTGATTGGAGGGCGCCCATAATGAGTTTCCTCCAGCAAGGGATTGTACCCACCAACCTAGAAGAGACACGTGTGCTCAGGAGACAGGCCCATTCTTATATCATGATTGGAGATCAACTCTACAAAAGGTCTTTCTCTAGACCCCTGCTCAAATGCTTGAATATGGAAGAAGCGGATCAGGCCTTACGGGAGATACACTTGGGATGCTGCGGTAATCACGCGGGTGGAAGAACGCTGGCTCGGAAAGTACTATTGGATGGATATTTCTGGCCTACCTTGCAGAAGGACGCACAGAAGTTGGTGAATACTTGTCTGTCATGCCAAAGGTACCAGAATCTGACGCACCGACCTACAGAGTTGCTGAGAACTTCTATAGTGTCTTGCCCGTTTGATCAGTGGGGTATGGATATCGTGGGTCCTTTCCCGATGGCTACGGGGCAAAGGTGTTTCTTGCTGGTAGCAGTTGATTACTTCTCCAAGTGGGTGGAAGCGGAGGCTCTGGCCAAAATCACTGAAGATGCGGTGATCCAGTTCTTATGGAAGAATATCTTTTGCAGATTCGGCTTGCCTCACAAACTGGTGTCAGACAATGGTAGGCAATTTCAAGGGCGCAAGATACAAGATTGGTGCAAGGGGTTTGGCATAACTCAGGCCTTCACTTCGGTGGCGCATCCGCAAAGCAATGGTCAAACAGAGGTAGTCAACCGAGAAATAGTGCGGGGGCTCAAAGTCAAGCTGGATCATACGGGAGGCAGTTGGGTGGACGAGCTACCAAGCATCTTATGGGCCTATCGTACAACACCCCGAGAAAGTACAGGTCTGACACCTTTCCATTTGGTGTATGGCAATGAAGCAGTGGTACCTCTGGAAGTTGGGATACCGTCCGTGAGAAGAACGATGTATGACGAAGGGAACGCAGAGCGACGGCTGGCCAAGCTAGATTTCATCAGTGAAATCCGTGAGCAAACAGCTGCCAGGTTGGAGGCCTATAGACAAAGAATGAGGCAGAACTATAACAGAAGGGTGACTCCCCGATTCTTCGGAGAAGGAGATCTCGTTTGGAAGCAGATAAAGCCCTTAGGGGAAGTGACGAAGTTGGCTCCTCAATGGGACGGACCGTACAAAGTTATCAAGAAATTGGCATCGGGAGCCTATTATTTGCAGGACGCTCAAGGAAGGAAGCTGGATCGACCTTGGAGTGCTAACTACCTACAGCCCTATCGAGTTTAAGGGGGCTGGCTCTGTGGACGTAGGCCGGATCAGACGAAGGGCGTGGAGACAATAGGAGAGTCAAGTGAAAACTCGAAAAAGACAAATGTACATGTAACAATTTCCCAGTTTAAGTGGCTAGTACAGATCATTTGAAAGGAGCAAAAATCTCATCCGGAAAGCCTTGAACGATTTGGTCGTGATTCAAGAAGTCTGCTGGGGGGATAGAGCTCAGGAAGCCCTGTGCGTGCAGTTGCCTGATGACTCCAGCCGCCGTATAGGGCACGGTCGTAGCAAAGCGTGCCCCAGCCTGGGACAGAAATTCGGGGGAAGTCAGGTAGGACATTCGACTTCGTAGGCAACGGTCCTCCTCTCCTTCTTGATAGACGGTTAAGGCGGTGGATACTCCAGTTAACGCCGCTCGGGACTGGGACAGTTCTGCTTTCAGCGCCTGCAATTCAGCTGCCTGAGTCTCCAACTGTGCCGCCTGGACCTCCAGTTTATTGTTCTTGTCCTGCAGAAGAGTATTCTTGGACTGTATCTCCTGAGCTTGGTGGGCTAGTTGCTGCTGAAACCCCGCCTCAGATGCAGCTTTCTCCTCCCTCATAGCTCGGAGCTCATCCTTCACCTGTATCAGGGACCGTTTCTGTCGGTCGGTCTGATTGGTTAGGGCCTGAATCTCCGCTCGCAAAGCATAACTGGCATGGGCGGGGTCGTTCAATTGCAACTCTAATTCGGAGACTCTCTCCTGGAGTTCTTTGCTTTCATGATGAAGGGTGTGGAAAGATTGGTTCCGCACTAGGGATTCTGCATGAGTCTGGAGGAAAGATATAACCCTCAGTTAAGGCCAACCACTACCCAGTATAAGGTGAAGAGTACTTACTTTAGCCCAGGACTTCGAGAACCTGTCCATCTGGGCTAATGGAGGTACGTCACCCATTTGATCCATGCTCTCTGCCCTTCAGAGGGGATGGTGGTCCTGTAACGATGGCGGGCGGAGAAGGAAGGTTGAGAAGGGCCGGCGTCAGCACCAGGAGGTGCCGGAGTTGGCTCAGGAACGGGCTCAGTGGGCACCGGGTTTTGATGATCGCCGGGGCTGTCTCCCTCTACAGCAGTAGGAGCAGAGCGGAACGCAGTTGGTCGCCCCCTATAGGGGTTAGGAGAAGCTGCCAGATAAGGGAAACAGATGTAAAGAGGGAAGTAATGTCAGAGCCAGTCACGACAGTAGCAAGGGGCAGCGTGATCATATGGAAAAAGCAAAACCAAGCGTTAATGAAGTCAGACCTGGTCTTCGGCGCCGCCTGTGAAGCAGGGGTTGGTTATCAGAGTCAGAATCATCAGAGCAAGGCAGACCCAGTGAAGAGGCCGCCGCACCCCTGTCTGTGTCGCCCCGTCCGGATGAGCTCGGACCTGCGCGATGAAGAGCTGCGCGACCGCGTCTGGATGATCGCGAGGCTCCTTGGAAGGCGCTTCTGGCCGGGCGAGTGGCTTGGCCCCGACCCCGACCTCGGCTCAAGGCGGTAGGGGAAGGAGAAGCGGCGTGTAAGGCAGGGCTGGGAGCAGGCTGAGTCGCTGCCCCGACTGCGGCAGACCCAAGGTGAGGGAGTAGCCTCCTGCCCAGGATTGCCCGACTGCGCCGCATTATCTCCCTGTCATCAAGGGGCAGAGGCAGAACCTCCGACGCACGATACAAAACTTCAGCTGAAGGCACTAACACGAGGAGTCACTATCACAGGGAAAGTGATCAAAAAGGAGGCACTCAACACGAACTTACCCAAGGAGCGCGGTGTGTCAGAAGTACAGCGACTTAGTCTGAAAAAAGAAAGTAGATCTTCAGATAGTAATCTCGTCAGATTCAAGCGCCATTCCCCCAATCGATCAGCAGCCGTGGCATAAGAGAGGTCCATATGGAATTCATTCAGCACTGGAGTCATAGGCAGTTCAGGTTGCCAATGCGTGGGCCAGTCTGTTTCCTCCGGAAACCGGAGAAAAAAGAACTTTTTCCTCCAGTTCTCACTGAGAGGAGGGAGAGAAGAAAAGAAAGTAGTCTGGCTGCGGGCTTGGAAATCAAAAAGACCATCGGCGCGCCGAACGAGAGCGAAAAAGCAATGAAAAAGGGGAGTCGACCAACAAACCTCACAAACTTCACAGAGTATTACAAAGCCACATAAAATCTTTATTGAGTTGGGGGTGAGCTGACCTAAGGGAATTTTAAAGTAGTAACACACTCCCGACAAAAAAGGATGCGGGGGTAGACGAAGGCCAGATACGAACTGCTCAGTAAAGAAAGTACAAGAGTCCGGCGGGGGATCGAAGTACAAGTTCACACCAGTAGGAATGATGGGGCGAAAGCTAGTAGGGATTTCATAAGTGTACCGTAAGTCATCCCAATCTAACTCAGCGAAAGTTGAAGCGTCTGGGAGATGCTCCGCCAGCAAGGAAGCCCAAGAAGGAGAAGCCATTACAAGGAAGATTATCTCAGGTGTCAGAAGGAACAGACGAAAAGGGGAAGCTTGGAGAAAAAGGAAGAAGCGCGGCGCAATCTCAGAAACGAACAGTCGGCGGCGGCGACGTTTGCGTACTTCGTGGTGAGGGCGAATCATAACAAAAGGAAGAGAGGAAGAAGATACTTGTAGGTATGGTGGAGGAAGGATATTTTCGTAAGTCCGCAACGGACGGTGGATGCAGGGGCGAAGGCAGACAGGGAACGCTCTGTGATGAGCCCCGGAAATATAACCAGAGGGCATTATGGGAAAGGCGCGGGCTCGAAATACGAAGCGTCTCCTAAAGGAGTCGCTCCAACCAAGACAAAAGTGTACGGAAGAGCCGGTATAGAGAGATAGGCAGTGCAGGTCAGCAGGCTTCAGGGACATGCGAGGCAATAGTTAGCCTGGGCCGGGCTAGGTACCAAGGCAACTATCGGAGGAAGAGCTACGTGGCCGAGCAAAGCAATCAAAATGAGCAAAGGCTAGCAGGTTAGCATAGATCTACTAAAACCACGGACGACCGACTAAGAAAAGAAACAAGTTAAGGATGCATGAAGGGGAAGCTAGACAATTATCCGAAGTTCAATACAACCATACGATCAAGTACAATCATGAAAGGTTCAGCATCAACACCCTAAAGGTAAGCGTTACAACACACCGCTCGTCATACTACATCCGGGGGAGAAGGCACTGAGTCAACGGAAGCCGAAGGAAGAAGCCCGGGGTCGGCTGGCGTTATATCGGAAGAAGCAGGAGCAGCGAGATATCAGAGGCGGCAACGGAAGGGGCCAAAAGAGGGGAAGGTGTCCTGCGGCAATTCCCTGGTCAGGCGAGCTGTGTCCAAGAACGTGGCGGGAGGGGCCGAGCGAAGGAAGCCCTGCTCAAAGGCTTGTCTGACCCCACCAGCAGCCCCGTGATAGAGCAACAAGACCATCCAGCGTCCCAGCTTGTGGAGGAAGAAAGAAGAACGGACGTAGGCCATCCTGTAGGCCTTCAGCCGCTCTGACTCGCCAGCCCGGTACACCTCCAAACTGTCCCGATTCTCCTCAGCTTCGACGCGGGCCAAGGACAAATCGCCCTGGCCCTGAGACACTGCTTCCTGGGCCTTCACGAGATCCGCTTGCAAGGATTGGAGAGTGGCTTGGCACGCTTCCCATTGAGTCTGCATGGTTGTTTCTCGGGCAGCGGCAACACTAGCCAGGGCCTGGGTGTCGGCCAGCCTCATCTGCAAGAGCTCATGACCTTGCCGTAGAAGCGTCAACTCCTCTGATTGGGAGAGCAGCCCTGCCTCTTTGGCTTTCAGCTCAGAAATTGTCGCTTGACGAAGACCCACTTCAGAAGCCAGGGAAGACTCACTTGTTTTTAAAGCCGCCTCCAACTATCGAAGTTTATCAAAGGCAGCATGGGAGATGGTCCGAGCAGAAGCCGCCGACTCCCCGATGGCACGCAAATAGGTTCCTGGAGACGTGCCTTGAGCGCCGCGTTCTCTCGCTGAAGCTCGGTCGCTCATTGTACGGCGCTCAGACTCGCGGAGCAGGTCTGCCAGTAGCCGGAAGAAGAGGAAGGAGGTTATAGAGATACAAGGATACAAGGAAACATAGGAGAAGAGACTTACCGCGACCAGGGAACGAGTAATCTGATCGAATTCCCCCAAAGGAGAACCGCTTTCCCAGAACTGTTGGCTGGCTGATTGCCAGGAGATGGCCAGGTCCCCAAAGAAGTTGACCCTACCGAAGATAGGCGACGAATCAGCAGCAGGCGTGTAGGCCGGATCGGTCTCCGAAGGAAACCTCCATAACGCTTCGAAGGCTGGGTCTGTCGAGGGCAGGTTCGGGGTTGGCATGGCCGAGCTCGGAGGCGCGCGAAGAGGAGACGCGGAGGGCATCAGTAAGTACGGAAGCTGATCGCTGGAGGACGAAGGCGGGGCAGGTATACTATTGGCGCCGGAACGGTCAAGTCCAACGGTGGGTCTGCTACCTCAGGATCAAAGGCCTTCTCTGGACCAAGCTTGTCTCTTGGACCGAGCTCGTATCCGAGGACCTGGTGGGGAAGAAATGCTCACTACCTGGCGGCGAGGAGGTGGAGGAGAAGTTGCGGTGGCTGTTCTCTTGCCCTTGCGCCTAAGGCGCAGCTTCATAGTTGGCGGGAGAGAAGACGCGGGCGATGCGGGGCAGGGCTGAGTCTGCAAGGCTGAGAGCTGGTGGCTCAATAAGCATCAGGTCGTCCTCTGCCTCAGAAGCCCGGAGTTCCGAAAGCGGTGAACCAGAGGCGACGGTAGGAGCAGAGGGTAGACCCTGTGTTAGCTCTTCGTTCAGAGCTTGCAGAACGGCCACCGCAGGTGTCTCTTTGCTGGCAAAGGAATGGAGGATTGCGGCCGCTGCAAAAATAAGAAGAAAAAGCACTTCAGTTAGCGAAGAGCAGTATACAAAAAGATAATGACTCACCGAAAGGAGCTCCAATTTCGGTAGGGACAAAACTAAGGCCAAAAACATGCAGGATGCCTTCTAGCATCAGCACAGACAGGCGAACCACAACACCTCTTAGCTTGTCCGCAGCTGCGGAGCAGGCAGGTTCGTGGACATGCGAACGGAAGTCCGAAGCGGGGAAAGAACGCCATTGAGAGGACCCCGTTAAGGGGGCAGTGGGCTTGAGGAAGAAAAAGCGTGACCTCCAGCCTTTATTGGAAGAAGGTAGGTCGTCAAAAAACTTAAGGCCCGGCTTGGCCTGAACGTTGAATACCCCCGCCTCGGCTCGCCGGAAGGAATAAAAGTGATGGAATAGTCTGGCGGTCAAGGGGATTTGGTAAATGTGGCACAAGATGATGGTTCCGCAGACCGCTCGGAACACATTGGGGGCAAACTGAGAGATACCAATTCCACAATACTGGCTCAACTCAGAAAGGAAAGGATGTAGTGGGAAGCGAAGACCGCCTACGACCTGATCTTTAAAGATTGTGATAAACCCTTCAGGGGGAGAAGAAGGATGTTCGTCTGTCGAAGGAAGGCGAAACTCATATGCCGGGCCTACCCCCAGGTTGGATTGCAGTGCGGACAGGTCATGGTGGTCTAAATCAGAAATGTAATGCGAATACCAGAGGGGGTCCTTACCATCCATGGCTGTGAGGAGCAAGAAGGCAAGGAGGATGAAGACAAGAAGGGTCACAGGTCAGGCGTAAGCAGGAAGACGAGGAGCTGCACTGCTAGAAATGGCCACGAACGAAGGGAGGAGGAAGATGGCGAAGCGTCGGGGTAAGGAAGGCGGACTGCCTTTAGGGTTTATAAAGCCCATTCATTTCTAGGAAACATCGAGAGTTGAGCCGCATATCTTTTTGGGGCAACGTGCCTCAACGCCGTCGGATGGGAAATAAGCGCCGAAGGACGCAAAAGGGAGTCAGATGCTGGCGTCAGGGGGCGTGCGCAGTAAAGACGCTGGACAGGTGTCGTGGCCTCAAAAAAGAAGCATTCTTCGTGAAAGGCTCAAAGCAAGGCGGGAAGTTTCATGAAGCTGCAGAAGCCAAGCAATTTTAAAGGGCCGTAGGTAAGACGGGACAGCGGAAGCAATTGCCAGGCCAGAAAAATAGCAAGCAGGTCTACGGGGATATTCATCGACCGAGCAAGTAGCTCCGCATAGGTAGCCCTGATCCAAGCAGCTGACCAGGCGCGTCGCGAGAATTGCAAGGTCATCATAAGATGCAAGGGCGCTGTGGCCCAAGGGTGGAGTAAGGTTTTTACGCTCCCTCTTCCATTCTTAATTCTATACTGTGCGTAATGCAATTGCAGGAAGAAACGCGACACAAATGGGGACGCCCAAAGCTAGCAATAGCGACAAGATTAACTAAAGCAATGAGGCCGGCGTAGGCGGCACTGATGGAGGCAAAGAAGAGTGACTCATCTAGGCCTTTGCCGTTTGGGGGTTATTACTGGTCTCGGACCAGCGCCATCGCCACCGGTCTCGGACCGGAGTATCATTACTGGTCTCGGACCAGCGCCATCGCCACCGGTCTCGGACCGGAGTATCCAGACCCTCGCCTCAGTGCGAGTTATAAGTGAGCTCTGCTCTCACGCCCAACGACCTTTTAGGTCGGCTCCCATGCGAGAATTATAAGTGAGCCTCGCGCTCACGCCCAACGACCTTTTAGGTCGGTAGTCCCAAACTCTCGCCTCAGTGCGAGTTATAAGTGAGCTCTGCTCTCACGCCCAACGACCTTTTAGGTTGGCTCCCATGCGAGAATTATAAGTGAGCCTCGCGCTCACGCCCAACGACCTTTTAGGTCGGTAGTCCCAGACTCTCGCCTCAGTGCGAGTTATAAGTGAGCTCTGCTCTCACGCCCAACGACCTTTTAGGTCGGCTCCCATGCGAGAATTATAAGTGAGCCTCGCGCTCACGCCCAACGACCTTTTAGGTCGGTAGTCCCAGACTCTCGCCTCAGTGCGAGTTATAAGTGAGCTCTGCTCTCACGCCCAACGACCTTTTAGGTCGACTCCCATGCGAGAATTATAAGTGAGCCTCGCGCTCACGCCCAACGACAGGTCGGTAGTCCCAGACTCTCGCCTCGGTGCGAGTTATAAGTGAGCTCTGCTCACGCCCAACGACCTTTAGGTCGGCTCCCATGCGAGAATTATAAGTGAGCCTCAGCTCGCCCAACGACCTTTAGGTCGGTCCCCTCGGTGCGAGTTATAAGTGAGCTCTGCTCTCACGACCAACGACCTTTCAGGTCGGCTCCCATGCGAGAATCAAAAGTGAGCCCTGTGCTCACGCCCAACGACCTTTCAGGTCGGTAGCCCCAGACTCTCGCCTCAGTGCGAGTTATAAGTGAGCTCTGCTCTCACGCCCAACGACCTTTTAGGTCGGCTCCCATGCGAGAATTATAAGTGAGCCTCGCGCTCACGCCCAACGACCTTTTAGGTCGGTAGTCCCAGACTCTCGCCTCAGTGCGAGTTATAAGTGAGCTCTGCTCTCACGCCCAACGACCTGTTGGGGTTGCAAGGTTGCAAACACAGTCCCATATTGGAAACACATGAGAAAGATCATGGGTTTATAAGAGAAAAGATATCTCCATTGGCGTGAGGCCTTTTGGGTAGAGCCCAAGAGCAAAACCATGAGGGCTTAGGCCCAAAGTGGACAATATCATACCATTGTGGATATATCTAAATTCTTTTCGATCCTACAATTGGTATCAGAGCCCGGACTGCCAGAAGGTTTAACCGCCGACTGTGCACAAGAGCTATGGTCTGATTGAGCCATGTGAGTACAATATTGACCTCGAACAAAGAAAGTGGGGGCTCCTATGTTCGGATCAAGAGGACCAAGACACCAGACAGGAAGTCCTAGTTGCGACTAGGCAAGGAAGTCCTAGTAGGTCGGGTGGACCAAGGGGCAGGAAGACCTGGTGGGTCGAGGATCTGACGTAGGAAGCCTATGGTCCTTTGTTTGAGGGGGGGATTGTTGGGGTTGCAAGGTTGCAAACATAGTCCCATATTGGAAACACATGGGAAAGATCATGGGTTTATAAGAGAAAAGATATCTCCATTGGCGTGAGGCCTTTTGGGTAGAGCCCAAGAGCAAAACCATGAGGGCTTAGGCCCAAAGTGGACAATATCATACCATTGTGGATATATCTAAATTCTTTTCGATCCTACACGACCTTTTAGGTCGGCTCCCATGCGAGAATTATAAGTGAGCCTCGCGCTCACGCCCAACGACCTTTTAGGTCGGTAGTCCCAGACTCTCGCCTCAGTGCGAGTTATAAGTGAGCTCTGCTCTCACGCCCAACGACCTTTTAGGTCTGCTCCCATGCGAGAATTATAAGTGAGCCTCGCGCTCACGCCCAACGACCTTTTAGGTCGGTAGTCCAAGACTCTCGCCTAAGTGCGAGTTATAAGTGAGCTATGCTCTCACGCCCAACGACCTTTTAGGTCGGCCCCCATGCGAGAAACAAAAGTGAGCTCTGTCCTCACGCCCAACGACCTTTTCAGGTCGGCCCCATGCGGGGATCAGAAATCAACTCCTTTGCGAAAATCATAAGCGAGCTCGGTGCCTATGCCTAACTACCTTTCTGAGAGATGTGCCTCACCTTGAGCAGAGCGTTTTCCATAATCAGGTCAGCTACATCTGACTTTACTTTGCGCGAATTTCAAATATGCAGCAAATACGCAGGGCAAAGGATGCGGAACGTCATCTACCCTACTCCTAGGGTGTCAGCATTAACTACGAAATCAGGTTTCGCGTGTTCATTACAGTTTTAAGTCTTAAGCACTATGTCGATTTTATTATCCAAAATTCATACATAAAAAGGAAGCATGAAGCAATTTTTGACTCTTACACACGGATCAGTTCCTAAAAAATACTTGCTAGATGAAAATTGAACAGGAAAGACCATGTCGAAAGGAGACAGATGTACAAACGCCGCAGCACAGTCCAACAAGAAGGTGATACAGCCAAGGCCACAAGCAAGACTGAGACAACTATTCCCCAGGCCAGCTTTGACTCGTGGAAGGAATTGGCCCTGGGGAATGAGCACTCCCGCGTGAAGACCTATCGGGAGAGTCAGGGGCGTTCACAGCTCGAGCCAGCTCCGCGCGTAAAGATCTGATGACCGCTTACTGCTGAGTGATGGTGCGTTGCTTATCCTCGAGGCCCGCACGGAGGAGGGAGAGCTCCTTTTCATGCTCTTGACGCAACTGTTCCTGGAGACCAAGTTGACGCTGTAGGCTAGCCTGGCACTGCTCCTTCCTCGTCTTCTCCACATCCACGCAGTACTTTGCAAGGCGATACTGGTCTTCCGTGGAACGCAGACCAGCTACCTGGCGGTCTCGATCCTGAGACACGCGATTTAGCTCGCACTCTCTCGAGACAAGTAGCGTGGTGAGTTCGTTTACCAGCGTTTGGGAGGGTGGTTGGTCAACTTCCTGAGAAGAGGGAGGAGAATGCATTGTGTGGGGAAGCGGTTGGCGAAACGCAGGCAAGACAGCGTAAAAAAGAAGGGATAGCATGGAGAAGCAACCTTAAGGCTCCTTATAAAGAGGAGTAGCAGCTAAGTCAGAGCAACTGCGGGGGCGCGGCGCCCCAAGCGGCTGGCGACGCAATAAATGAGGCACGACACCCCAAGCGACGCGACACAAAAGTCGACGCCTGAGGCAGGACGTGCAGAGATATGCTGAGGTCATAGAGATATGCTGAGGTAGATAACCAGAGATACGCTGAGATCATAGGGATATGCCGAGGTCACAGAAATGTGCGGAGGTCTAGTCAATCAGACTGTCGTCCTCCTTCGACTAGACTTGAGGGGGAGGCTTGTGATACGGTTAGTAAAGTTGGGGCCCAAAGAGGAAAGGGTTAGAGGAGTCAAAAGCCAGGTGGCGGTCAAAAGTCAAGAGGAGGTGGCGGTCAATAATCATGGCGACTTGGCAGTCGGAAAATCAGATGGAGGGGGCAGTCAGAGTTCAGCATGGGGGGTAGCCAAGGGTCAGACAGACTTGTTGATCGTGAGAAAAGATGTTGGAGAATGAGGAGAGAGCCAGGCGGAAGTAAATCGGGATCGGCAGAGCCAGGAGAAAGCAAATCGGGATCGGCAGAGCTAGGAGAAAGCAAATCGGGATCGGCAGAGCCAGGAGGAAGCAAAATGGGGATCGGCAGGGCCAGGAGGAAGCAAAATGGGGATCGGCAGGGCCAGGAGGAAGCAAATGGGATCGGCAGAGCCAGGCGGAAGCAAATTGGGATCGGCAGAGCCAGGCGGAAGCAAATTGGGATCGGCAGAGCCAGGCGGAAGCAAATTGGGATCGGCAGAGCCAGGCGGAAGCAAATCGGGATCGGCAGAGCCAGGAGGAAGCAAATCGGGATCGTCAGAGCCAGGAGGAAGCAAATCGGGATCGGCAGAGCCAGGAGGAAGCAAATTGGGATCGGCAGAGCTGAGCAGAGTCAGCTCGATCTACAGGTTTACGGTGGAGGGCCAGGAAATACAAAGCGCAGAGGCAGGTCACAGTGGATCAGAGAAGCTAAGTAATGCGGGTGCAGAGAATTTCAGCGGTCCTGCGAGAATAATCATTACATTCCAATAGTGCAAGCGAAGGCGGAGGTTCCTGAAACAAAAAGATGCCCTCACAACCAGTAACAGCCTGCCAGCTGTCTCTCGCTACAAGACAAAACCTATGCGCAAAGGCGGAGGTCCCTAAACAGAAAGATGCTTCCACGACAAATGGCGATATGACAAGTGTCCGGGACTAGACGACAAAGCCCAGCGTCTAACGTTTTCTGACAGGATGACAGGTTCTACGAGGGACAAGGCATAAAAGTGGAGGAGTGCCGTCAAACGCTGGTACGCGCACACACTCCCTCGTCGCTTTCTTCCACAACTGTTTTTGCTTCTTCTCTCTGCTTTTTACTTTGAGCGTCGGAGGGCCTGATCCGGGGACTTTTTCCCTGGATTTCGGTCTCTAACGTGAAGGGGGAGATCGTCTGAGTGTGCGCAGGGTCCTGCAGCAGCGTCAGCCACCCGTGGGAGCCGAATCACCTGCGACTTCCCGTCAACAATCGAGATACCTCGACCAATCTTCGTCCGACTCAACTTCCGGACGGGATCAGTTAGAAAGAGGGGGAGTTGTCTATCAATAATTTGATGTCACGCAGTCATGGAGATGGTTTGCAATTAATGAAGTGGTCCAATTCGTAAACCAAAATTAATTGGATGGGTGTGGACGCATGTCTCCATCAATAATAGCGAGGGTAAAGTATCAGAAGACATAACGATGGATATATATACAGATATAGAGAGAGGGGGAGGTGTGTATCAATAATTTGATGACACGCAGTCATGGAGATGATTTGCAATTAATGAAGGGGTCCAATTTGTAAACCAAAATTAATTGGATGCAGTGAACGCATGTCTCCATCAATAATAGCGAGGGTGAAGTGTTCCAAGACATAACGATGGATATATGAGATTTCTGATAGGATGATAGGATGCTGAGAGTCATCTTATATTTAATATTTATGTATCCATATTTATCATCTTGGGATCGATAGGGTAACATATTTACTTTTAATAGCGAGGGTAAAGATTAAAAGAACATCTTTTAACCCCTGATTATAAAAAATAAGACGGACTAAGATAATTAAGCTATATTATATTAAAAAAAAAATTTAAATTTTATGAGTTTGGATCGTTTACTAAGACACATTTATGCTTCTCCATTTATTTTAAAAACTGATAGAAAATTTTGATGGAGTCGAATCCAACGTCTCCCGAATTAATCTGATTAATATCGAATTGGATACTGCAACACACACACATATATATAATTTGTGTTGTATATTAAAAAATCCAAGGATGTTTTAATTTATTTTTAATCTATAAAAGTTGGTTAAAATTAGTATTATGAAACTAAAATATTCTTTTTTTTTTAACTTACTCAAAATGGCTCAAACATTATTATAATTTTTTTTATCAAAACAACTCTATCATACAAGTAATTTTGATTAAAATTAATATATATTATAATCATTTTAATCAAAATTATTATAATTTTAAATAATTAAGATCGTGCATAAGTGATCTAAATTTAAAGCACTTTCTCTCTCTCAGTAAAACGGTAATTATGATTATCTGAAATGTTTTCTATAGTCCATCTGTATATTATCGGAAGAGAGATAAATTATGATGTCAACTTATAATTAATCATCAAGTTAATTAAGGAGTGGGAGAATTTTTTTTCTCGAGTATATGTGTCCATTGAGAATTAATATCTTATCCATTATAATAAATATATCATCATCGAATCTCTAATACACCCTATGGGGATAAGCAATGATCAACATGTGCTAAAAAGTGATTTGTTCATTTCAATACCTCTGTCAATCCGTCCATAGATTAATACAGAGGAGATGAATCATGGGTGGTTACTAATCATTAGTACGTATGGTAAAGATATTGAGGAAGGCATACCCAGATGTATTAAATTTTGACTCCAATACCTCATAAAATAATATTTCATCTCTCAATCATTATATATTGTTCCGAGGGGATACATCAATGATCAACATGGCACGTTGAAGACGTGGACACATAAGAACTTATTTTTCTGAGCAACATCATCGAAGATAATACATTTAGCTAAGTAATTAGGATTTTATTTATCTTGAATTGTAGCTTATAGCTAAACCTAATCTTAAGATTTTGCATAAGCTTACCAGGAAAAACAAGGCTTGTGAAAGAGGTACATTAATTCGAGCAGATTAACTTGGTTGGACTATTAAATAAGTTTAAGTTGTCAGACTGTGTGAGCTAAGAGAGAGTGAATATTTTCAATTATTTTATTCAATATTCAATTATTTTATTCTTGATCTCATGTTCGTCGTTTGAATACACACCAAAAATTTATGCCACAACATAATTCCAGAATTTACTTGATATTTGTCTCTACTCCTAGTGATCTCCTGCCACCATGAACTTCTCTTTTTTAGATACTTTCGGAAGCGAATAACCTATTACAACAAGTTCTTAATAGAACAAAGACAAGTAATTCAAAATACAAATGAAATGAAAGTAAAAATACTTTATAATTGTGAACTTTGTTTTAAATGTTTGCTTGTCACTTTGGAATATCTCTTAATGATTGAAAATATTGCAACACTTTATCTCTAACCCCCAAGAATTGAACATTCTCCTCTAAAAAACCCTACTTATACGGTTGTTGTTTGAATTGATTTTGTAATGATCTTTTGCGAAAAACAATAAATATACACAGTGAAAAAAATAGATCCCTTCAAAGATCCATACGAATACAGTATACATGTTTTTATCAAGTTGTTGCCTTTGTTACGTGAATGGTACAATCCCAGTAGTAAAATTGATTTGTTGGCAGATCTCAGCGCGATCAAAACTATTGGTGCAGGGTACATCAGAATCGAACCTAAGTTTTGATGTTGTCAAAGGTTCAAGTTAAGTCTTGTTGTGATCTAACAAGTTGACTGAGTGTGCAGACTGTTTACTCAACTGGGAAAGGCCTAGTCGTGACTAGGCAGGAAAGACTTAGTAGATTGTGGAAGCTAGGCGAAAAGACCAAGTGGGTTGAGAGAACCCTACACTTAGCAGGGAAGCTCGATAGGTTTGGAGTACCGAAGATCAAGGGAAAGTACTGGTGGGTCGATCCGATGCTAAGCGACAAAGTCCAAATAGGTCTGGAGGACTAAGGTTTGGCAGGTAGGTTGAGGTACGCAACTGGAGGAGCGACAGTGAGGTCATGTTCCGGGAAGGAACAAACCCTAGGTCACTGATCCAACTGAAGAAACCGGGAAGCTTTCCAAGTTGAGATCAAGACAGTGTTAATGTCTTTACTACTCATGCATCTCACTGTATTACTGTGCTAACCTTTGTTTTGAAGGGAATTATCTAACTCTGTTTTGCAGGGAACGACCAAATCGGTCGACCGAACTGGAGGATCGATCGACCGAACAAGGCTCAAACCAAAGACTAGTTCAGACTAAAGCACAGTCCGATCAAAGCTTGATCGGTCGACCGAACTTTCATGATGTGGCACAGATCAAACCGAGCTAAAGCAGAGAAGGAAACCTGGCTGATCGGTCGACCGAATAGGAGGAACGGTCGATCGAAAGATCTCTCATAAATGGAGTATTATGTGCAAATCACGGCGAACAGAGAAGATTCAATGTTTGGTCGACAGAACATGGTGATCGATTGACCGAACCATTAAACATCATTAATGCTCGAAAATTGAATCTCAGCAAAGAAAGAAGGGAGCAAGTTAAGTCGACCGAACCTAAGGATCGGTTGATCGAATGGTGATAATTTTTATAAAAAGGGAGCTTGAGGTCCGAGGCAGATGATCAATTCTTCTTCAGTTCTTCTCTGTGCAAGCTGCTCATGCTACTACTCTGCGCTTCATCTTCAAGCAAGCTGCTACTTCGTTCAAGTGTCGACCGAGCTTCATCCTCTATTTTTGTCGATATATTTTAAGCTTGCATTGTACTTAACTTGAAAGAAGATAGTAGTTTGTTACTATATTCTACTTGCATTTGTACGCATTGCTTCTTTCCGAAGATTTCGGAAAGAAAAATCATAGTGAATTACACAATGGTGTGGTCAAAGATCGCAGGTCTTGGAGTAGGAATTGACATAAGCTCCAAACCAAGTAACCACTTGAGTCATCTATTTTATTATACTATTTTCCTCTGCTTACTTTGATTGGTTCAGAGCATGATAACTCTGAAAATATTTAATCATTTTTGAAGTAATTTTAAAAAACTTTTTCTTTAATTTTCTTCTTAAGAAGATTTCTTTTTTCATTCTTAATTTTTTTTATCCCTCACTACTAATCCCAAGACGAGAGTCTTGGAAATTTTATTTTCCTTTTTTCTTTGATAGCAAAGGTGTCAAACGCGTACCAAGAAGGGTACAACACCGTCCGCTCTCTATTGTTGAAAGGAGAGAACTTCAGCTACTGGAAGAACAGAATGGAGTGCTACCTCAAATTTGACATCGAGCTCTAGTTCACCATACTCAAAGGATGCACTCCCCAGATGGTAGATAGAAAGCCGGTAGAACCAGAAGACTGGACCCCTCCGATGATCAAGAAGGCGCAACTAAACTACAAAGCAATCAACACCATTCAATGCAGCCTAACGATGGAAGAACTGAATTTAGTTGGGCCCTATGAAAATGCAAACGAACTCTGGGACCATCTAGTAAAGTTGCACGAAGGAACCAAGAATCTAAGGTAAACAAAAGATATTTGTTATTAAATAATTTATTTAATATTAAAATACTTCTTGGAGAGACAACCACATAACTACATGCTCGACTGAAAGACATTCTCAATGGCCCACATCTAATTAGACACACTTGAAGAATCGCGACATGATAAGGTACACACTAAACACCTTCCCGAGAAACCCCTTGTGAGCATCAATAGTAGATGCATACAAAGTTTCATGTGATTTTCTATTATTAAGTTAGATGAACTTTTTGTGAATTAGAATTATATGAACAATATAACTTGAGTCAAGTCGAGAAAGGTACTGCTTTGTATGCAGGGTCAAGCAAAGAAACCAAGACCAGAGTCAAGAAGAAACCAGAAAGTGAGTCTGGCTCAGACTCAACCAATGAAGCGGAGCTAGTCAACATGGTTCGAAAATTACTAACAAGGAAGAAATTCAAAAGGAGCACCAAGAAGACATCATCCAACCAGATACAAAACAAATCAGAAATGATTTGTTATGGATGCAACATGAAGGGGCATCTCAAAAAGGAATGTCCTAACCAGAAGTTGGAAAGTCCAAAACCAACAAGAAGAAAGAAGACCCTCAAAGCGACATGGGACGAGTCATCCTCCGAGGAGTCCGATGCGGAAGAATCGAAGCACTCGAGTCATCTTGCCCTTATGGCAAGAAATGAAGATTCCAAGTCCGAGGAAGAGTACGAAGCCGAGACCGACACCGAGTTTGAGACTGACACCCAGTCCGAGAGAAACCACGGATCTGTATCAGTTTTTGAAAGTCTTGATATGGTAACTTTTTATTCCAAGTTGAATTTACTTAAAGTAGTTAAATGTTTGTTTAAAAAATTAACAAAAATTGAAAAACAAAATAACTTACTACGTAAGGAAATTGACCACCTTAAGGAGCAAGTTAACTTGAGTAATTTGACTAACTAAGTTCAAGTTGGAACTTCGACTCAAGTTGCAAAACTTGAGGAAGAAAATTCTAACTTGAAAGGTCAAGTCGAGTGACTCAAGAAAATGTTGGAAAAGTTCGAGATGGGATCTAAGAGTCTAAATATGGTACTTGTGTTGGAATGAGCTATGTACAACAAATTGGGGCTTGGCTATAACCCAAACAAAACCAACAAACCGTATCTATCTCTAATCAGTCAAAATGTTAGAAATCAAATCTAAGCATGGATCCCTAAAAACTGTTTAACCAAACCAATCAAACCAAATCATTATTTAATCTTTAAGAGTCAAATTCATTACTTAGATAAACTATATCTAAGCTATGACTCAGGGGAACAAATAGAAAGACTGTTCAACCAACTTGATTAACCTACTTTGCATACTTAGGATTATGTTTACTTTTTGCTTAGTTTAGAACGGTTAGTTAAAAAAGTTTACCAAATCCTAATAACATAGCATCGAAATGGATTGGGATGATAGTACGTCAAAGAAGCTTTGTCGAAGGCATGTCTAAGCTGAATTTTGGGTATTCTACCTGGTGCACTAGACATAGTGGATCTGATCGAAGCTACCCCAGTTAAACATGAGCTAGTTAGACCAAAACTTAGTATTAAGTTTTTTTAGTAGAACTATTTTGGAAAGTATTCAGCAAATAGTCTACCGTTGATACACAAGGTCATATGCCTCGCTACTGAACTGAAAACTTATCCTTAGGAAGCTTATTTGATTAACCCAAAACTAAGTTTGAATCTAACATGGGTTGAACAACCTTTTTTATAAGCTTTTTAATCTAAATCGATTTAACTTTAACTTAACCATAAAAATATATTAAAACTTAATTAAAATTATTTAAAAACTTAATTAAAAATATTTTGAAAACTTAATTAAAAATTATTTTAAAAACTTAATTAAAAAAAGGTTTATTAAAAATTATTTTTAAACTTAATTAAAATTATTTTTAAAAATTAATTAAAATTATTTTTAAAACTTAATTAAAAATTATTTTTAAAACTTAATTAAAATTATTTTAAAAAATTAATTATTTTAAAAACTTAATTAAAAATATTTTAACACTTAATTAAAATTATTTATAAAAAACTTAAATAAAAATTATTTTTAAGAAACTTAATTATTTTAAAACTTAATTAAATTTTTTTAAAAACTTAACTTTAAAACTTTAATTCAGATATTAAACATAATTAAAAAACCCATAACTTAAATCTAGCCTCTAAATTAATATTAAATTAAAAAATAATATTAATTTAATTTTAAAACAAAATAAATTTAATTAAAATTTTAAAAATAAACTAAAATTTAAACTGAAATTAAACTTAAAACTTAACTTTAAAACTTAATCAAAACTAAACTTAATTCCTATATTAATAAACTTTACTATTAAACTAATTAATAAACTCGAATTAAAATAAACTTAACTTAAAATTAAAATTATTAATTCAAACTTAAATTAAAATTAATAAACATTATTCTACTAAACAAATTAAGATTATATCTTAAAACTTAATTAATTATTAAGCCTAAATCTAATTAAAACTTAATTTTTAAACTAAATTTAAATAACTTAAATTAAAATTTAATTAATAATTAAACTTAATTTTAAAATGTAATTAAATTTAATCAATTATTAATCAATTACTAAAATTAAAGATTAACTAACAACTTAAAATTTCTATTAAACCAAACTTTGGTCTAACTCCTACATTTTGTAGGAATTCAAAGATCTGGACAAATGGATTTTGGACGGCGGCTGCTCTAGACACATGACTGGAGATCAACACAAATTTTCTAGTATCAAGTTCAAAAATTTAGGTTCAGCTGCCTTTGGAAATAACGGTAAATTAAAGGTACTTGGTACAAGGAAAATTCAATTACAATCAATATATCAATTAAAAAGGTGTTGCTTGTTGAACATTTTTATTATAATTTGCTTAGTATAAGTGAATTATGCAACTCTGAATTTAAAGTAAAATTCTTATCTTCTGAATGTCAAATAAGTTATATAAACTCAATCAATATATTATCAAAAGGATTTAGAGATAAAAATATTTATTCAATAAATTGTCTTTTGACACAACATGAAGAAACATGGTTGTGGCATAGGAGACTAGCTCACACCCATGTTAGAAATTTACTTAAATTAAACAAAATTGGTTTAGTTAGAGGTTTGCCTAAATTAGGAACCCTCGAGAATAAAATATATAACCTTTGTCAACAAGGAAAATAATTTAAATTAACTCATAAATTAACTAATCAAAATAGAACTAATAAAATACTTGAATTATTACATTTAGACTTATTCGACTTTCATGGAGTAAAATCACTAAATGGAAGCCTTTAATGCTTAGTTATAATATATGACTACTCCAAATACACTTGGATTAAATTCTTAACTCATAAATATGAAACCTTTGAATATTTAGTAATTTCTACAAACAAATAGAAAAATGGAAAATAAATTAAAAAATAAGAAAAATGGAAGTAATAATGGAGGTGAATTTAAGAATCAAAATTTTACAAACTTTTATTTAGAAAATGGTTATCATCATGAGTTTTCATGCCCCAAGACTCCACAGCAAAATGGTCTAGAAGAACATAAAAATAGAATCTTACAAGAAGCTACAAGAACAATGTTAAATGAATATAGTTTACCTAAATATTTTTTTGTTGAAGCTATAAATACAGCTTGTTATGTCCAAAATAGAATTATAATTAATAAATTTCTAAATAAAACATCTTATGAAATTTATTTTAATAAAATTTTAAACTTAAAATACTTTAAAGTATTTGGATATAATGTGTGATCCTGTCCGAATACTGAATCAACGGACGCTGGGCACGGGGCGCTTTTCGACTGTTGACGTGGGTCTTCGATTGGTAGCACGAAGCTCCGGCGAACCTGCACAGAAGTCGGGCCGGGAAGGGGTTCCCAGCGGCGACTCTCCGACGCTCAAGTCAGGCGAAGCTCAAGAGAGAAAAAGTGGCTCCAAAGCTCGTAGAAAAACGTATCTCAGGCGAAGGATGAGAGGCTTTATATAGGGATGTGGAGAAGCGGGTGCACACATACCAAGGTGTACACGTGTCCTTAGCCCATACCCCAGTAAAGGCCTGTCAGTGAGCTTACCTGACCCCATACTGCTACAGTCCAAGCACGTCTTCGATGGGATAGCGGAACCCCCTGTCATAAGGTTTGGAGTATGGCCTAGTCCTAGAGTATGACAGCTGTCAGAAGATGTTCCTTGTCCTTCTCTCCCTGCTCCATATCTGTCGTCCGGCCGGACATATGCGATGGTTTACTTAGGGGAGATTCTCCCTCACGTGCTTTGTGGAGACTATTAGCAGTACGTTACTTTATGGCTTGGGCCGAGCGTGCAGTCTGCTCGGCCCTGCGACCTTCTCCACTGAGTGCCGGAACCCTAATTTTGACAGGGCGCCTTTAACCATCAGCCGAACACCAGGTGGTCGGCCGGTCGGTCGGACCCATCCATCTCCGGACATTCGATTCCACCGGACGGGGTCCCCTATTCTTACTACCGGATCACTTGCCTCCCCTTCAAGTCTAGTCGAAGGAGGCGAATAGTCCGACTGACTGGACTACGAATCTAGCCGAACGGCTCCTCCGTGCTAGTACCCTCCGCTCGGCCAACCATAGAGATAGCCTTGAGCGAATCAACGATGGCATTTACCGGATCTCCTCGTGTTCCGCGCCAATCTTCGACATTAAGGTTGAGCATGCTTTCATTAAATGCTCCGAATGATTGAATGCCACGTGGAGCATTGCCATCAGCGTACGGCGGCGGTGGCATGGTGTTTTGATGTAATCGAAGCAATTCGAAATGGACGGCTCGATGCATGCTTTGATTCCCGTGACCTGGATCCGACGGTGGAGGCCGCCCGGCCCTCACCCTATAAATTCTTCGTTTCCTTCTCTCCCTCACTTGCCTCCGCGATTTCAACCATTGCCCCTGCGCTTTGGAGCTCCGGCGATCCTGTTTCTGCTCTCCGGCGCCTTTTCCTTGATCCCTTTCCCCGTAGTAAGGTTTTATATCTTTCCTTCCTCCTTTCCGGTGTTTCCTCCGCATTTCTTTCTCAGTTTCGATCCTTGAAACCTCCTTTCGTTTGCTGTTCTTTTTCTCCTGCCTATTTGCCTTTTGATTCCTTCCGATCGGCCCATGGCTAGCTCTTCCAATCCCGAAGATCAGTCGCTCGGCCCATGGTACACCACCATGCAGTCCCGATTCGAACAGCGGGACTTCGATATTTTGACAGACAATTTCGAAATCCCAGAGGATTTCGAAATTCGCTTAGTTGGTCCTTCCGCTCGGCCTCACAGGCCGCCGCGCGGAGCTTTCTGTGTCTTCCGAGACCAGTTTACCGCCGGTCTTCGTTTTCCTGTACATCCTTTCATCATAGATGTCTGTAATTTTTTCGGTGTGCCGCTCGGCAGTTTAGTACCCAATACCTTCTGTCTCCTCTGCGGTGTTGTCATTTTGTTTAAGATTCACAACATCCCCCTCCGACCGGAGGTCTTCTTTTATTTCTATTACCCCAAGCAAGCAGAGCCGGGCACCTTCATGTTCCAAGCTCGGCCCGGCTTGGTCTTTTTCAACAAACTTCCTACTTCCAATAAACATTGGAAGGATTATTTTTTCTACATCCGTATGCCCGATCAGGCCACCTTCCCGACAAAGTGGCAAGTCAACTTGCCCCCCACTCCCGAGCTGAAGAAATTCAAGACCCGACCGAACTATCTCCACGCCGTAAATATGCTAGCCGGTCTGCGACTTGACATCAATAAGATTCTTCATGAAGGAGTGATGTACATCTTCGGCTTGAGTCCTATACGAACTCCTCTTCCGGCCGGCTTCGGTAAGAACTTTGGTTGGGCATTTGCTTTGATTGCTAACTGATTTCTTTTCCTTTCTTTGTTGCGGACATCGTCATGGATTCGGTCATGGCCGGCGTTTTGAAGAGAAGGGCGGCAGCGTTAGAAGCCGCGGCTGCCAAAGAGATGGAAGCGCTGGGTATCCAGCCGGTCGGATCCCATGAAGGAGAGAGCGGGACTCAAGCTGAGTCGGCCGCTCAAGCTTCTCAACAGCATGTGGCCAGCGGAGCCATCTCTCTTGGAGAACCAACTGCCCCCGAGGAAGGTTCCGCTCGGGAGGAGGGGCAGCCCTTACAAAAGAGGCGCCGCGTGGAGACTCCCTTGCGCTCGGCTACCTCAGCGGTCCAACCATCCGAGCGGGCCACTGCCACCGCTCGAGGCAAGGCGCCAGAGGTCGAAGCCATTTCGTCCGACCGGACGCCTTCTGAATGGGACGAGCCGACCGCGCCAATCGAAGCTGTTCCGGTCAGCACCCTTCCGCCTGTTCGCCAACCAGTCCAACGCTCGACCATTCATTCACAGTTTTCTGCGTCGGCTTCTGATCCCCTCCCGACTGCCGGTCGGACGACTCCCGGCCACGGCCGTACTATACGAGTATCTCTTCACCTCCCGACTGAAGAGCTGATGCCCGAGGCCAACCGCCCGACCGCGCTCGAGCACACTATTACCCTGAAGGGGCCTCTCGCCGAGATGTGGGCTGACGCTCGGGCACGCGTCGCCCTGATCCCCATCGGGAACCTGGCTAACAGCCATATGCAGCAGGCCACGGGGGTAAGTTTGTAATTTACCAAGTTTTGTCTTCCTTCCTCCCGATCGGCCACTAACAGCTTCTAATTCTTCCCGTCAGAGATGGGTGGAAGAAATTGCGGTTTCCAATCGCTTGGCCCTGGTGGATGAAGAGCTGCGACAACTGAAGGCAGCGGTTGGTCCGTCCGGCCTTCAGGGCCCTTCATATTTCGATCTGCAGAAGGAGCTGAAGAAGGCCCAAGATATGCTAGCGGCCGAACAGAAAAGAACAGCCGACCAGGCTCATCATTTGGCCGAGCTCAAGCGATAAGTCAAGTCGCTCGACCAAAAATTTACCCTGGCCACCACTCGAAAGAATACAGCCATTTCTGACTTGGAGAAGAAGAATGTGGAGGCTCGAGGCCTGGAGCTGAAGGTCAAGGAGTTAATGGAGCAGCTCGACCAAGAGAAAGTGAATCGCTCGGCCGACGCCACCAAGCATAAGGACGAGCTGACCACTTTGCAAGAATCTCTTGCTGCAGCCCAATCGGCCTTCAAAGAGTACCAAGAGGCTGAGCTGAGTCGGGCTGCAGCTTTAAGACAGGGCTACATCCGCTCGGCCGAATTTTCAGAGAAAATCTGCGAGCGGATGTACACCGCCTTTGATTTGGCAATGACCGCCACCTTGACTTATCTGAAGTCAAAGGGCCTTCTCCCCGAGTCCGCCTCTATTCCGGCCGGCGACCAGGTGGCTCTTCTGGATAACATCCCCAAGACCCTTTATGCTTATATTGAGTAGTTTCTGTAATTGGGCCACTTGACTGGATGTCTTTTTGTAATTAGGCCGCTCGGCCTAAAGTTTCAACTTGAATGCCATGTTTTCCTTGTATTTGCTGCCTCTTTACATAACTAAATTGCGTGTTTATCCGCTCGCCCCTTATTACTTCTCGTGCTCCCGCTCGGTGGAATATCCCTCTTTCAAGATGTTAGAGCTCGTTTTCAAGATGTCAAGTACCTTTGGATACTGAGCCAATCGGAGCGTGGAGACAGTCGAACGGTATCGAAATCGCGTAACTCGGGACACTTGCCGTACTTTTTATTGCTATAATCCGCTCGGACGTTTATAGACGCCGGCTCGTCTCTCGATATTTAACGTCGGAGCCCGACGGTCTTCCGCTCGGACGTTTATAGACGCCGGCTCGTCTCTCGATATTTAACGTCGGAGCTCGACGGCCTTCCGCTCAGACGTTTATAGACGCCGGCTCGTCTCTCGATATTTAACGTCGGAGCTCGACGGTCTTCCGCTCGGACGTTTATAGACGCCGGCTCGTCTCTCGATGTTTAACGTCGGAGCTCGACGGTCTTCCGCTCGGACGTTTATAGACGCCGGCTCGTCTCTCGATATTTAACGTCGGAGCTCGACGGTCTTCCGCTCGGACGTTTATAGACGCCGGCTCGTCTCTCGATATTTAACGTCGGAGCTCGACGGTCTTCCGCTCGGACGTTTATAGACGCCGGCTCTTTTTAATGCCGGAGCTCGACGGTCTTCCGCCGGGCGTTTATAGACGCCGCTCGTCTCTCAATATTTAACGCTCGGAGCTCGGCGGTCTTCCGCTCGGGCTTATAGACACCGGCTCGTCTCGATATTTAACGTCGGAGCTCGACGGCCTTCCGCCCGGAGCGTTTATAGACGCCGGCTCTCTCGATATTTAACCTCGAGCTCGGCGGTCTTCCGCTCGGACGTTTATAGATGCCGGCTCGTCTCTATTTAACGTCTTCCGCTCGGACGGTCTTCCGCTCGGACGCTTATAGACGCCGCTCGCCTCGATATTTAACGTCGGAGCTCGACGGTCTTCCGCTCGGACGTTTATAGACGCCGGCTCGTCTCTCGATATTTAACGTCGGAGCTCGACGGTCTTCCGCTCGGACGTTTATAGACGTCGGCTCGTCTCTCGATATTTAACGTCGGAGCTCGACGGTCTTCCGCTCGGACGTTTATAGACGCCGGCTCGTCTGTCGATATTTAATGTCGGAGCTCGACGATTTTCTGCTCGGACGCTTATAGACGCCGGCTCATCTCTCGATATTTAACGTCGGAGCTCGACGGTCTTCCTGGCTAATCTTTAACACAGCCGCTCGGCAAACCCATTGGCCATCCTTCGAATTAATTTTGCTCCCTGCATTACAAGGGCACGGGCGACCAAAATATATGTAGAAATAAGTTACATCAGTGCACCTTTCACCCAGCCCGATAAGGCTGGAGATGATTCGCGCTCCATGGACGGTCCAGTTGACGCCCATCTTCATCCTCCAGGTAATAAGCGCCCGAGCGGAGCTTTTCAATAACCTTGAAGGGCCCCGCCCATGGTGCCTCCAGTTTGCCGACGTCGCCGACCGACTTGACTTTTTTCCAGACAAGATAGCCAACCTGGAATGATCTGGGGATTACGCGGCGATTGTAGTTTTGCTTCATCCGCTGCCGATACGCCATAATCCGAACGGACGCCTTGGCCCGCTCCTCGTCAACCAAATCTAACTCCATGTTCCTCTGTTCGGCGTTGCCATCATCATAGCTCTGGATCCGAGCGGATTCGACGCCGACTTCAACAGGAATGACTGCCTCGCCGCCATACACCAGGTGGAAAGGCATGACGCCCGTCCCTTCCTTTGGAGTCGTTCGAATGGCCCATAAGACGCCCGACACTTCATCCACCCAACTTCCTCCCAGATGGTCGAGCCGAGCGCGCAGAATACGAAGAATTTCTGGATTGGCTACTTCGGCTTGACCGTTGCTTTGGGGATAGGCCACGGACGTGAAGTGTTGCTCGATGTCATAACTTTTGCACCAGTCCTCGAGCAACTTCCCGGTGAATTGCCGCCCATTGTCAGAAACCAGTCAGCGAGGAATGCCGAACCGACAGATGATGTGTTGCCAGATGAATTTTTTGACCATCTGTTCGGTGATCCTGGCTAGCGGCTCGGCCTCCACCCATTTGGAAAAATAATCGACCGCCACTAGCAGAAATTTCCGTTGTCCGGTCGCCATTGGAAATGGACCCACAATATCCATTCTCCATTGATCGAACGGACATGAGACTGTGGATGCCTTCATTTCCTCTGCCGGTCGGTGGTAGAAGTTATGGTACTTTTGGCACGAAAGGCACATCGACACAGTCCGAGCGGCATCTGCTTGTAAGGTTGGCCAGAAGTACCCGGCCAGCAGGATCTTCTTAGCCAGCGATCGTCCGCCCGGATGCCCTCCGTACGATCCTTGATGTACTTCTTGGAGGATGTAAGCCGAGTCCTCCGAGCTCACGCATTTCAACAGCGGGCGTGAGAAAGCCTTCTTGTAAAGCTGATCGCCGATGAGTGTAAACCGACCGGCTCTCCTCCTTAGCAGCTGGGCTTCATTCTCATTGGATGGCGTGGTGCCCGAGCAGAGGAACTCTATGATGGGTGTCCGCCAGTCGCTTGGAAACGTGAGGCCTTCCATCCGGTCGACGTGCGCCACCAACAGTACTTTTTCAATTGACTGCTGAATAGCGACCGGCGTTATTGAGCTCGCGAGTTTGGCTAACTCATCGGCCGCTTGATTTTCTTCTCTGGGTATCTTCTGGACAGTAACTTCTCTAAACTCAGCTTTAAGACTTTCAAAGGCTTCAGCGTAGAGCTTGAGCCGAGCACTGTTGATTTCGAAGGTACTAGAGAGCTGCTGAGCGGCCAACTGGGAATCTGAATGAAGTGTTACCCGACCGGCTCCCACATGCCGTGCTGCCTGCAAGCCGGCTATGAGGGCCTCATACTCTGCCTCATTATTTGTAGCTTTGTAGTCCAGCCGGACAGATAGGTGCATCTTCTCTTCCTAGGGGGAGAGCAGTAGTATTCCAATCCCGCTTCCGAGCCGAGTGGACGACCCATCCACATATATTCTCCACATGACTTCCGGCTCTGAATTCTGAACTTCAGTCATAAAATCCGCCAAGGACTGCGCTTTGATTGCCGAGCGGGGCTGGTATTGGATGTCAAATTCACTTAACTCCGTCGTCCACTTGATGAGCCGCTCGAACGCTTCTGGATTCAGCAATACACGCCCGAGCGGGCTATTGGTTTTGACAATGATGGTATACGCCAGGAAATATGGACGAAGGTGCCGAGCGGCGAGGACCAGAGCGAAGGCTAGCTTTTCGAGCCCAGTGTAGCGAGATTCAGCATCTTTTAAAATGTGACTAAGGAAATACACAGGCTCCTCTCCGCTCGCCCTCACCAGTGCTGAGCCGATTGCCTGCTCGGTCGAGGATAGGTAAATACAAAGTGGCTCACCAATAGTAGGCTTGGCTAATACCGGGAGCGAATTCAGATATGCCTTTAAATCTTCGAACGCCCGGTCGCATTCTTCGTCCGAGTGAAATTTTGTAGCCTTGCGTAAGATCTTGAAAAAAGGAAGGCTCCGGTCGGCGATTTTGGAGATGAATCTGGACAGAGCGGTTATCCGACCGGTCAAACGCTGCACTTCCCTTGTATTTCTTGGAGGCGGCATATCTTGTAGAGCTTTCACCTTGCTGGGATTTGCTTCTATGCCCCGCTCGGTCACTATGTACCCCAAGAAATGCCCTCCTTTTGCTCCGAACAGGCACTTCTGGGGATTTAGCTTGACTCCATATTTGCGTAGCGTTCGGAAGGTTTCTTCCATGTCCTTGAAGAGATCGGCCGCTCGGACGGACTTAATGAGAATGTTGTCCACATAAACTTCTAGATTCCGCCCGATCTGCTCTCTGAATACTTTATTCATCAAGCGCTGATATGTGGCCCCCGTATTCTTCAATCCGAACGGCATCACATTATAGCAATAAGTGCCGTCGGCCGTCACGAAGCTGACTTTTTCTTGATCTTCACGGACGAGCGGCACTTGGTGATAGCCCTGGTAGGCGTCGAGCATACAAATTAATTCGCAGCCGGCCGTAGAGTCCACCAGCTGATCTATCCGGGGCAGAGGATAAAAATCTTTCGGGCAAGCTTTGTTGAGATCCCGAAAATCTATGCATACTCTCCACTTGTTGCCCGGCTTGGAGACTAATACCATGTTAGCCAGCCAACTCGGGAACTGCACCTCACGTATATGGCCGGCCTCCAGGAGTTTTTCCACCTCCGCTCGGATGATGGAATTTTGCTCGACGCTGAAATCCCTTTTTCTTTGCTTTACTGGCCGTGCGTCCGGTCGGACATGTAGCTCATGCTGCGCTATGCTCGGCGAAATTCCGGGCAGCTCATGCGTCGACCAGACAAAGACATCGTGATTCCTTCGGAGACATTGGATCACCTCTTTTTGATTCGCCTCTAGATCGGACGCGATGAAGGTCGTAGCTTCCGATCGGGTCGGGTGTATCTGCACTTCCTCTTTTTCTTCATAAACTAAAGAGGGAGGCTTTTCTGTGATGGCGTTTACCTCAATCCGGGGCGTTTTCCGAGCGGAATTGGCTTCTGCTCGGACCATCTCGATGTAGCATTGCCGAGCGGCCAGTTGATCTCCCCTTACTTCTCCCACTTCGTCTTCTACGGGGAACTTGATCTTCTGGTGGAAGGTGGAGACGGCCGTGCGGAACTTGCTGAGCGCCGGTCGTCCCAAAATGACGTTGTATGATGAGGGAGAGTCGACCACCACGAAGTTTGCAGTCCGCGTCCTTCTAAGCGGCTCCTCTCCCAGCGAGATAGCTAGCCGGATTTGTCCGACCGACAAGACTTCATTGCCCGTAAACCCGTAAAGGGGGGTTGTCATGGGCAGCAGCTCGGCTCGATCAATTTGCAGCTGATCGAATGCTTTCTTGAAGATGATGTTGACCGAGCTCCCTGTATCAATAAAAACGCGGTGGATAGTATAATTCGCTATTACCGCTTTGATGAGGAGAGCGTCGTCATGCGGCACTTCGACCCCTTCCAAGTCCCTGGGCCCGAAGCTTATCTCGGGTCCGCTCGCCCTTTCTTGACTGCAGCCGACCGCATGAATCTGGAGCTGTCGGACGCTCGCCTTCCTCGCTCGGTTGGAGTCTCCTCCGGTCGGCCCACCAGCGATAATGTTGATCTCGCCTCGGGAAGTGTTACTTCTATTCTCTTCTTCCCGAGCGGATGGTCGAGACCTTTCTCATGACATTCGGCGATTCTCCTGCCTTGGAGAGCGATGTCGATCGGGAGTCTGTTGCTGTCGCCTAACGGTTCGAGTCCGATCGGCATCATGTGTTCTCTGCCGCCTGTCGACTGAGGGAGACCGTCGGCCGCCATTCCGGGGCACAGGATGAGCGACGAAGGGAAGACTTCGGCAATCCCTTGTGTTGTGCGTATCCGTCCGGTGGAAGGAGCAGAACATCGGGGTCCATTTATTCTTTGGCTTGGGCCGGGCGGCGGCTACCTCTTGTACGTGGGACCTGGCATGGGGGGATCGGATTGCTTCGGCTCTCGGTCCTCGGGGCGGCTGATGAGTGGCGTGTTGTTTCCGCTCGGCCGAAGGAGCCCGCTCGGTTGGGGTTTCTTTTTTCCTAGCCGCTTGCACTTCTTCCACGTTGATGTATTCGTTCGCCCGGTGTAGCATGTGATCATAGTCTCGGGGCGGCTTTCGGATGAGCGATCGGAAGAAATCCCCATCCACTAGGCCTTGTGTGAAGGCATTCATCATGGTTTCCGAGGTGGCCGTTGGAATGTCCATCGCCACTTTGTTGAACCGCTGGATGTAAGCTCGGAGCGATTCACGAGCTTCTTGCTTGATGGCGAACAGGCTCACGCTCATTTTCTAGTAGCGTCAACTGCTCGCAAAATGGTGGAGGAAGGCCGTTCGGAACTCCTTGAAGCTCGTGATGGATCCGTCCGGCAGCCTCCGAAACCACCGTTGAGCCGACCCAGAGAGGGTGGTGAGGAAAACCCGACACTTCACCCCATCTGTGTATTGATGCAGGGTTGCCGTGTTATCAAACATACCCAGATGATCGTCCGGATCGGTGGTTCCATTGTATTCACCAATCGCCGGGGGCACGTAGTGCTTTGGCAGAGGATCCTTTAAGATGGCTTCTGAGAATTGGCGATTAATCCGTTCAGGCGATGCGTCCGCTCGGGGGGCTTTCCCTTTTCTGTCATCTCGTCTAGGCATTTCGTCTGAAGAAGATCCCCGATCTCTATGAGCTGCTGCGGCTTCAGGGGTGTGGAATAGGGCTCGATGAAATGCAACGATGGCTGGTGGTGCTTCCGCTCGACCACCAGACGCTGACGTTGCTTGCTGCTCCGGCCGCTCGGCTGTGGCTTTCTGTTATTGCTCCACAAGCTTGGCGGCCCTTATCTCGATCAGAGCGTCGAGTTCCTCCGTCGAAAGCGTTACCGTGTGTTGTCGTCCAGCCTCGTCCATTGTTTCCGTTCGGATGCAGGAGCGTTCCCACAGACGGCGCCAAATTGATCCTGTCCGAATACTGAATCAACGGACGCTGGGCACGGGGCACTTTTCGACTGTTGACGTGGGTCTTCGACTGGTAGCACGAAGCTCCGACGAACCTGCACAGAAGTCGGGCCGGGAAGGGGTTCCCGACGGCGACCCTCCGACGCTCAAGTCAGGCGAAGCTCAAGAGAGAAAAAGTGGCTCCAAAGCTCGTAGAAAAACGTACCTCAGGCGAAGGATGAGAGGCTTTATATAGGACCGTTAGATTCGATAGAGGGGGGGTGAATATCGATTCGAAAACTTAGAGTATAAACGCAGCGGAAAAGTAAAATAGACACAAATGTTTTTTACTTCGTTCGGAGCCTGTGACGACTCCTACTCGAAGGCCCGTGGTCCTTGACCACTTTCGTTGGGCAATCACTAACAAGTCGAAATATGATTACAGAATGAATACATGAAATGCTAGTGAAAATAACGCAATACCGACAAGGAAATTAAATAAAAACCGAAGGAGCACTTTGTCGGAGCGTTGTTGGCGTCGCACTGAACGTCGAGCAGCAAGACCAGCAGTAGAAGAGTTCGATTGATTGATCTGAAGCTCCTATCCGGGGCTTCTTTATATGAGGTTCCGGCGCTGGATCCCTTCCGGCGCCGAATGTGACGAGCGCCAGGATGCTCCGTGGCGCCTCGGATCCCTTCCGGGCGCCCGGACCTCCGGGCGCCTGGATTCCTTCCGGGCGCCCGAACCCTGTTTTCCCGCAAAATCCGTCCTACACGACAAACGTTAGTCCGGAGGCAAATATATATCCTGTAAAACAGATTGTTAGCACAATTAAAGTTCAACAAAGTAATAGAAAAGAGTATGACTTAGATTCCGTCTTTCCGAGAACGGAATCTAGTCACGATCTCGACTTAGACATCCGAAATGGATCTAAGCCGGATCGACGCCTAATGTTCCCTTCCCGAACGCGTCCTCGCATCCTCCCCTCGGATGACTTACCTTACTTACCGCCAGACGTCCGGCCACCCGTCGACCCGTCTGGACTTCTCGCCAAGCGTCCGGTCAGCCCGTCGACCCGCTTCGACTTCTCGCCAGCTATCCGGTCAGCCCGTCGACCTAGCTGGACTTCTCGCCAAGCGTCCGGTCAGCCCGTCGACCCGCTTGGACTTCTCGCCAGCTATCCGGTCAGCCTGTCGACCTAGCTGGACTTCGTGCCAGACATCCGGTCAGCCCGTCGACCTGTCTGGACTTCTCCTGCACACTCGATCAAAGTGTCAGACAACAACAAAACTAACTTAACCTATTTGTCATTTATCAAAACCTGGGTTAAACCGTTAGTGCTACCTGCACCAACAATCTCCCCCTTTTTGATGGAATGACAACTTGGTTAAGTTAGTGAAAGAACGAAAAAGCCAGGTACATTGGTTTTACAGTTAGTTTCAGTGTTTTCAATTTGGTTTATCTAACTTAACCACCTAACCCTCTCCCTTTGGCATTCATCAAAAAACAAGGGTAAACAATCATAGTGTAGAGTTTCTGTAAAAATAATCACAGCTAATCTTGAAGAAATCTGAGTTTGGTTTAAGAAAATAATTTTTAAATCCAAGGAAGAAAAAATCAAGTTGACTTGGGGGAGACAAGTTGAATTTTGAAAACTATAAATTTAAAGTTTTATCTTCTCAAGCGTGAAAATTTTAAATTAGGTTTTTCAACTTTTCAAAAGGTAAATTTTTCTTTTCAGGTTTGAGTAACATTTACTAAAAATTTTTAACTTCAATCTTTCAAAACAAAGCAAAAGTTAAACTAGTAAGATTAAATTTGCCAAAATAATTTTTAAGGCTAAAAGGCTAAATTTGAAAAGTTTAATTTTCAATAGTCAACATTTTAAATCAGGTTTGAAAATTAGGTGAGATTAAACTTTCAAGTTTTTCAAACATTTAGTTAAATTTAACTGTTTTTGTAAATTAATGTTCAAACATAAGCTAGTTTTTAAAAGACATTTGTCAAACACATAAAATTTTGATTAATTTCTCCCCCTGAACTTGACACTTAAAATTAAACAGCTGTCTAACCAATTAGGTACTGACTGACTATCAGATAGTAGCTTTCACTTGGTTAGTCAGATTAAGGTGATTATAAACAGTCAGTGTATGACTTGACTGATGATCTTAATCTGATTACTGTCTGATTTGTATTTAACGTCCAGACTTATGCTGATGCACTGAAATAAGCATCTTAAGTCCAAACAGTTGGCCTATGCATCTCACCCCTTTCTATGTTTGTCAAACACAAGCAAGGTAAGCCTAAGGTGTTGGTGAGATGCTCAAAAACTAGTCCTATGGGTACATGCTTTCTAAGGATTTAAAACTAGTCTAAGGCCAAAACTGTTTTTGAAAATCTAAAAATGGAAAGTTTTGAAAACAGACAAGTTTAACCTATTAGTTGAAAAAATATTATTTTAAAAATAGTTTTTTAAAAAAATTCTAGTCTATTAAGCACATCCCTAATTTTCGCCGTAAGTTGCTAAATTCACTTTCAGGGAGTGGTTTTGTAAAAATGTCAGCTAAATTTGATTTGGACTCAATGTACTTGAGTTCAATATCACCTTTAGTAACATGATCCCTGATGAAGTGGTGCCTAATTTCAATATGTTTGGTTCTTGAATGATGCACAGGATTCTTGGTTAAGTTAATTGAACTTATATTGTCAATTAATACTTTTACATTTGTGATATTTAAGTTGAAATCTTTTAGAGTATGCATCATCCATAATAATTGTGCAACACATTCGCCTATAGCTATGTATTCTGACTCAGTTGTAGATAGAGCAACACAATGTTGCTTTCTACTAAACCAGCTAACAAGTGATGAACCTAATAATTGGCATCCACCACTTGTGCTTTTGCGGTCTAATTTGCATCCAGCATAATCTGAGTCAGAATACCCTATTAGTTCAAAATTATTTGTCCAAGGATACCAGATTCCTACATTTGTTGTTCCTTTAAGATATCTAAAAATTCTTTTAACTTGTGTCAAATGGGATTCCTTAGCACAAGTTTGGTATCTAGCACACATACTAACTGCAAATAAGATATCAGGTCGGCTTGCTGTTAAGTACAGTAGGCTACCTATTGCACTTCTATAATGTTTTAAATCAATTGGTTTTCCATTTGGGTCACTGTCTAGGATTGTGTTTACTACCATCGGTGTTTTTATTTCTTTTGTATTTTCCATTCCGAATTTTTTAAGTAATTCTTTGGTGTATTTATGTTGATAAATATAATTTCCTTCATTTGTTTGTTTGATTTGTAATCCTAAGAAATAGGTTAATTTTTCCCACTAAGCTCATTTCAAATTCCTTTTCCATTAGATTAATAAATTCTTCTAAAAATTCTGAATTTGTTGAGCCAAATATTATATCATCTATGTATATTTGTGCAATAAATATGTCTGTATTTAATGATTTAACAAACAAGGTTGGGTCAATTTGACCTTGTTTGAATCCTTTAGATATTAAGTAAGATGTTAGCCTCTCATACCATGCACTGGGTGCTTGTTTAAGTCCATATAGTGCTTTCTTTAATTTAAAAACATAATCAGGGTGTTCTAGACTTTCAAAACCAGGAGGCTGACCTACATAAACTTCTTCTTTAATTAGTCCATTGAGAAAGGCAGACTTAACATCCATTTGGTATAGTTTGAATCCCTTATGGCTGCATAACTTAGTAACATTCTAATGGATTCTAATCTGGCTACTGGGGCATATGTTTCATCATAGTCAAGTCCTTCAACTTGACTAAATCCTTTGGTAACCAGCCTAGCCTTATTTCTAGTAACATCCATTTGGTATAGTTTGAATCTCTTATGGGCTGCATAACTTAGTAACATTCTAATGGATTCTAATCTGGCTACTGGGGCATATGTTTCATCATAGTCAAGTCCTTCAACTTGACTAAATCCTTTGGTAACCAGCCTAGCCTTATTTCTAGTAATTTCCCCAGTTTCACTTAGTTTGTTTCTGAATACCCATTTTGTTTCTATTATTTTCTTATTCTTAGGTGGTGGGACTAGGTCCCAAACCTCATTACGCTCAAATTGGGCTAGTTCTTCTTGCATAGCTATAATCCAATCTGGGTCTAGTAGGGATTCGTCCACAGTTTTGGGTTCAATTTTTGAAATTAATGAAATTTGACTTAGGTTTCTAAAAGATGATCTGGTTTGAACTCTTAAGTCTGGGTCACCGATTATTTGATCAGTTGGATGATTTGGGTTAACCCTTATTGTTCTAGGAGGTTGACTCTCTTGATGTTGTTCCTCTTCTTCATGACTTAGAGTTTGGTTGGTTTCTGGAACAAACTCAGGTGTTTGTGTAGGTTCTATGTCTTGTTTAGTTTCTTCAAATTTTACATTAGTAGTTTCTTCAATTTTTAAGGTAACCTTATTGTAAATTCTGTAGCCTCTACTATTTAGCGAATATCCTACAAAAATTCCATTTTCAATTTTAGAGGTGAATTTTCCTAAGTGTTCTCTTGTATTTAAGATAAAGACTGGGTACCCAAATACTTTAAAATATTTTATATTTGGTTGTTTATTATAAAACATTTCAAAGAACATTTTGTTATGAGTTTTATTTATTGTTGTTCTGTTCTGTACATAGCAGGCTGTACTAACGGCTTCTGCCCAAAAGTATTTAGGTAGGTTATACTCATTTAACATTGTTCTAGAAGCTTCAAGTAAGGTTCTATTTTTTCTTTCTACAATTCCATTTTGTTGGGGGGTTTTAGGGCATGAGAACTCATGATGGTAACCGTTTTCTAGACAAAAACTGTTAAAGTTGTGATTTTTAAATTCTTCCCCATTGTCACTTCTAATTCTTTTAATTTTAATATCTTTTTCATTTTCAATCTGTTTGCAAAAATTTGTAAAAATTTCAAAAGTTTCATCTTTATGTTTTAAGAATTTTACCCAAGTAAACCTAGAATAATCGTCTATAATTACTAAACAATATAAGTTTCCATTTATAGATTTGACTCCATGGGAGTCAAAAAGGTCTAAATGTAGAAGTTCTAATATTTAGTTAGTTTGTGGTTGATTTGTTTGTTTGTGAGTTGATTTAGTTTGTTTGCCTTGCTGACAAGCATTACATATGGTTGAATCTAAGTTAGGTAATTTTGATAAGCCTTTTACAAGTCCATTTAGTTTACTTATATTTCTAAAGTTGGTGTGAGACATCCTCCTAAGCCATAACCAAGTTTCTTCTTTTTGTGTTAAATAACACTTAATGGAGAAAGTGGTTAAGTTGATGGCGTAGATGTTGTCTTTTCTAAAACCTTTTAGGCTTATGGTAGGATTATCTAGATGTTTGATTAAACATTCTGTGGATAGAAATTTAACCTTATACCTAGTATCACACAATTGACTTATACTTAGAATATTATACTTAAAATTTTCAACAAGTAAAACAGTTGTAATTATAAAGTCTAATTTTAATTCAATATTACCTATACCAATTACCTTGAGTTTGCCGTTGTTTCCAAAGGTAACTGTTCCTAGGCTTTTGTAAGTGAGTTGAGTGAACTTGGTGTGATCTCCAGTCATATGTTTGGAGCAACCACTGTCCAAAATCCACTTGATTTCCTACAGTAAGTAGGATTTAAAGTTAGTCTTTTGAGCATGCATTATTTAATTTTGAAATTAATTTTTAAGTTTTTAAAATTAAAATTTTGAAATTAATTTTTTAAGTTTAAAATTGAAATTAATTTTTTAAGTTTAAAAATTAGAATTTTGAAATTAATTTTTTAAGTTTAAAATTAAAATTTTGAAAATAATTTTTTAAGTTTAAAAATTAGAATTTTGAAATTAATTTTTTAAGTTTAAAATTAAAATTTTGAAATTAATTTTTAAGTTTAAAATTAGAATTTTGAAATTAATTTTTTAAGTTTAAATTTTGACAATAATTTTTTAAGTTTAAAAATGAAATTTTGAAATTAATTTTTAAGTTTAAAATTAGAATTTTGAAATTAATTTTTTAAGTTTAAATTTAAATTTTGACAATAATTTTTTAAGTTTAAAAATGAAATTTTGAAATTAATTTTTTAAGTTTAAAATTAAAATTTTGAAAATAATTTTTTAAGTTTAAAAATAAAATTTTGAAATTAATTTTTTTAAGTTTAAAAATAAAATTTTGAAATTAATTTTTTTAAGTTTAAAAATAAAATTTTGAAATTAATATTTTTTTTAAGTTTAAAATTACAATTTTGAAATTAATTTTTTAAGTTTAAAAATAAAATTTTGAAATTAATTTTTTAAGTTTAAAATTAAAATTTGAAATTAATTTTTAAGTTTAAAATTTTGAAATTAATTTTTAAGTTTAAACCTTATTCATCTCACTCGATCTATATTATCAATCAGGGAATCATATGATTTTGTGAGATGAAATTATATTTTTAATTATGGAGTTTTGGTTTAATGTGTGTTAGATTCAGATTTAGTTTTGGTTTCCACAAATAGGCATTCTTCGGATAAACTTCTAAGCTTGGTGAGTCACATGGACATCATTAGAAGTAACCAATCTTTCGAGGTTTTCTGAATAGTCCTATCCACGGAACTTAGTACTAAATCTTGGTCTAACTGGTTAGGATTCATTTAAGGGTAGCTTCGGTCAGTTCCACTTGGCCAAATGCACCGATCGGCCATATCTTTCTAGACATGCGATGCCAAGCTTCCTAACGTACTATCATCCAAAAACTTCTCCAATTACCATGATTCAAGTTAAACTTGGTCTCTAATTCTAATTACCTTGCCGGTTAGTTTTTTAGGTTACCTGTCGGGTAAGTTAGTTTTGGAGGTGCCGGCTATTCTGGAGCCTAATTATTGGCCATTAATTTAAATTTTGATTTTAGGCTTGTGTCGATTCTTTTATAGTTATGGTTAACTTGGTGATAATTTTGTTGATTTTTAAACTGCTTAGATTTTGAATTTGATTTAGGTTTGTATTTTGGATTTTGGTTTGGTTTATTCAATTTTATATAATGTATTTTTCTTTAGGTATATAATATTGATTAGCGTAGTTAGACACGCTTTCGGAACCCAAGCTAGATTGGTTGACTTGTATTGGGTTATTAATGATTTGAAGGTTTTATTTGAATTCGACTTATATCCTAGTCCGGTTTTATTATAACATGCTTTTTGATTATTTAGGATTAAGTCTAAATTTTTTGATCTTGTTGTGAATTTTTCTAACATCTCCTTTAAATTGTTTATTTCATTTTTAAATGATAAATTCTCCTCCTCAAGTGTTAGATCTTGAGTTAGATTCGAATTTTTTAATTGTTCCTTGAGGTTTTGATTTTCCTCAAGAAGTGATTTGTTTTCATTTTCTAGTTTAGTTAATTTACTATTTAAACAGGGGATATTCCTAAAAAATTTTGTTTAAATTAAAATATACCTCATTCGAGCCTTAGGAGAGTGCGGACTCGTGGCTTGTTTCGGGTCTGACCCGTCTTCATCTTCCGACTTGTTTTCTGGGCCATCGGTGCGAGGTGGCTCGATGTTTCTTCTCTTCTTCCTCCGATTCGTCCGAGGAGTCCCACGTTGCTTTGAGTGCCTTCTTTTGGTTGGCTTTGGTTTGTCGAACTTTTTGGGCATTCGTTCTTGTAGTGTCCTTTTTTGCAGCAGTAGCAAGTCACGTTCTTTTGTTCCGAGGAGAGCCGATCTTTTGAAGGTCCTTTTCTGAAGCTCCTTTTCTCCTGGTGAACATTTTCTTACCAAGTTCACTGGTGTTCTTCGTCTTGAGTCTTGGTCGGATTCTTCAAATTCAGGCTTGCTTTTCTTTTCTTTGGAGGAACCCGCAAATAGAGCTATACCTTTCTCAGCTCCAGCATTAGTTTGTTCGTGTAATTCTAATTCACGTAAAAGCTCATCTAATTTTAATTTAGAAAGATTCTTAGAAATTTTGTAGGCATCCACTATTGATGCCCACAAACTATTACGTGGAAAGGCGTTTAATGCGTACCTTATTAAGTCTCTATTTTCCATCCGGTGGCCTATCGCATGAAGCCCGCTGAGGATGTCCTTGATCCTCGCATGGAGCTGATTCACTGTTTCTCCTTCCTGCATTTTTATATTAAAATTTTATTTAAAAGCAGGTCTCGTTTTGTTACCTTAGCGTCGCTCGTTCCTTCGTGCAGCTCGATCAATTTGTCCCACAGCTCTTTAGCGTTTTTGTGTGGACCGACTCTGTTAGTTCTTCTCTTGTTAGTCCGCACTGTAAAGTGTTGATCGCTTTATTTTCGGTTGATGCTTTTTCTTCAGATCTGTTGTCCATCAGGATCCACTAGATTCCGGAGTTGTCCACCGGAATTTTGTAGGGTCTCGTAATGCTCATCCACCGTCGAAGTCTGCTTTGAGGTAGACCTCCATGCGCTTCTTCCGGTAGGAAGTCGTCCCGTTGAAGAGTGGAGGTCGCATTGAATCCTTCTTGTTGGGACATTCTGCGCACAGTAAATAAAATATCCCAAGACTTGGTCTTGGATTAGTAAAGGAAGAGAAAATAGTAGAAAAATCTATATTGGTGTTGCACCAATTTAGCTCAAAAAATAATAAAAAATGATAAACCAGTTTGGAGTTTGAGTGTAAAACCGAAAAATCACCCCCTTGCCCGATTGGTGGTTGCACCAAATCGAGGCGACCCGATACCACTTGTAGGACCGTTAGATTCGATAGAGGAGGGTGAATATCGATTCAAAACTTAGAGTATAAACGCAGTGAAAAAAAATAGACACAAATGTTTTTACTTGGTTGGAGCCCGTGACGACTCTACTCGAAGGCCCGTGGTCCTTGACCACTTTGGGCAATCACTAACAAGTCGAAATATGATTACAGAATGAATACAGGAAATGCTAGTGAAAATAACGCAATACCGACAAGGAAATTAAATAAAACAAAAGGAGCACTTTGTCGGAGCGTTGTTGGCGTCGCCGAAAGCAAGACCAGCAGAGAAGAGTTTCACGATTGATTGAAGCTCCATCTCTGGGGCTTCTTTTATATGCGGTTCCGGGTGGATCCTCGGCGCCTGGAATGTGACGTAGCTGCTCAAACCGAGATGCTCCACGTGGCGCGCAATCAGATAAAGTTTGCCTCCGCGCCGGATCCTTCCGGCGCTGGATTCCTTCCGCGCCAACTATTTCATAAAATCCGTCCTACACGACAAACGTTAGTCCGGAGGCAAATATATATCCTGTAAAACAGATTGTTAGCACAATTAAAGTTCAACAAAGTAATAGAAAAGAGTATGACTTAGATTCCGTCTTTCCGAGACCGGAATCTAGTCACGATCTCGACTTAGACATCCGAAATGGATCTAAGCCGGATCGACGCCTAATGTTCCCTTCCCGGGAACGCGTCCTCGCAGTCACTCCCCTCCAGTGACTTACCATACTTACCTGCCAGACGTCCGGTCAGCCCGTCGACTTCCGGTCAGCCCGCTTGGACTTCTCGCCAGCTATCCGGTCAGCCCGTCGACCTAGCTGGACTTCTCACCAAGAGTCCGGTCAGCCCGTCGACCCGCTTGGACTTCTCGCCAGCTATCCGGTCAGCCCGTCGACCTAGCTGGACTTCGTGCCAGACATCCGGTCAGCCCGTCGACCTGTCTGGACTTCTCCTGCACACTCGATCAAAGTGTCAGACAACAACAAAACTAACTTAACCTATTTGTCATTCATCAAAACCTAGGTTAGACCGTTAGTGCTACCTGCACCAACAGGTGTACACGTGTCCTTAGCCCATACCCCAGTAAAGGCCTGTCAGTGAGCTTACCTAACCCCATACTGCTACAGTCCAAGCACGTCTTCGATGGGACAGCGGAACCCCCTGTCATAAGGTTTGGAGTACGGCCTAGTCCTAGAGCATGACAGCTGTCAGAAGATGTTCCTTGTCCTTCTCTCCCTGCTCCATATCTGTCGTCCGGCCGGACGGTTCCCTCAACATCAGGCCGGACATATGCGATGGTTTACTTGGGGGAGATTCTCCCTCACATGCTTTGTGGAGACTATTAGCAGTACGTTACTTATGGCTTAGGCCGAGCGTGCAGTCCGCTCGGCCCTGCGACCTTCTCCACAGAGCGCCGGAACCCTGATTTTGACAGGGTGCCTTTAACCATCAGCCGAACACCAGGTGGTCGGCCGGTCGGTCGGACCCATCCATCTCCGGACATTCGATTCCACCGGACGGGGTCCCCTATTCTAACTACCGGATCAATGTGCATATTTTAAATCTTAAAAACTACTTAGGAAAATTCATCTCAAAAACTCAACAAGAAATTTTTATTGGATATTCATCTACAAGTATAGCCTATAGAGTTTATAATAAATCCACTTTAATAATTGAAGAAACCACTAATATAACTTTTGATAAAAACATTAATGCCAACATAATTAATCTTGAAAAAACTAATACTCAATATAGTTCCACAAATCAAGAAGAAGAAGAACAATTAACACAAAACAAACAAACTGAAAAAACTAATACAAGTCAAACAAACTAGTGAGGGAACCTATGTTTACCAATCCAAATTCGCTAAAGAACTTATCAAGAAATTTGGGTTGGAAAATGCTAAAGGAGCATCTACCCCTATGGGGGTTAATACCAAGATAGATAGTGATCAAGAAGGAAAACTCGTAGATCCAAAGCAATATAGGAACATGATTGGTAGTTTGTTATACCTAACCGCTAGTAGACCGGATATATTATTTGCGGTAGGAATGTGTGCAAGATACCAATCATGTGCTAAAGAGTCACATTTAGTAGCGGTAAAAAGAATTTTGAGATACATCAAGAGCACTCTTAATGTGGGTCTTTGGTACCCTAGAACTAGAAATTTTGACTTAATTGGGTATATCGATTCCGATTATGCGGGTTGCAAATTGGATAGAAAGAGTACTAGCGGTGGATGTCAATTTCTTGGACCTTCTCTTGTGAGTTGGAGTAGTCGAAAATAACCTTGTGTGACATTGTCCACAACCGAGGCCGAGTATGTGGCAATGGGTGGTTGTGTAGCCCAATTACTTTGGATGATGTATACCTTAGAGGATTATGAGCTACACTACTCCAAGGTTAAGGTCTTATGTGATAATGTGAGCACCATTAATTTAAACAAAAATTTGGTACATCACTCTAGAACAAAGCACATTGAGGTAAAACACCACTTCATTAGAGATCATGTGGCAAGAGGAGACATTGAACTACTTTATGTTGAATCCAAATCTAATCTTGCCGAAATTTTTACCAAACCTTTACCCGAAGCGGAGTTTATCTCTATTAGAAGAGAGCTTGGTATGTGCCTTGTAGAATAATAGATTTAGCTTTTTATGATCCCATAAATTTAAAAGCTAAATACATACTTGAATGTATCTCACAAAGGACCTAGGATGACTTGCTTGTATTTAGACATCATGTGAGATATTAGGAAGATGCATTTGGTTCATCATGTTAGTTATGATGCATTATTGTGTGCCAAAATGACATCTAGAGATATCAATCCTTCATTGGACCAATCATTGGGAAGGCTTGTGCACAATCAATGTGCTCTTTGCTCCTAGAATATGATTGAAAATTTTGAAATAATATTTTTTTTTGTATCATTATGCAATGTAGTCATAAGGACATTAACTTATGAATTCAATGCATAATTATCATATAAATGACTGCTTGAGATATACTCAAATTTTGCTAGGACAACCTTTTTAAGAAAAAACTCAAACTAGTACTTTAGATCAAGGTTACATCCTTGTAATCTTGATAGTTATTGAGTTTATATCTATTTTGTAGTTTGGATTGCATCCACTTGTATACCTATTTTTCCCAAGTAGATATTCACATAACAGATCACTCCATAAATTTTGGGCATTTTTGAAGGTCTAGAGAATATTTGGTGATTTTTAAAAACTCGGATCCTGAATAATTCATCTGCGTGCCAGTCCCCTGTTACAGATATCAGTCGGCTACATCAGTCGACTGGTCAGTCGATTGATAGCATTGTTCGACCATACAGAATGGTTCTGTATGATTTCTCTCTGAGGTGCAGTCGACTGATAAAATATGCAGTCAACTGGTGCAGTCGACTGCATGTTTTAGCAGTTAACTGGTGCCCTCGATTTTATATAAGGCGCTCGATCGTGCGACGACAGAAACCCTAATTTTTCGCCTCCACCCACTATTTCTCGCCACATACTCTTTCTTCCCGGCCTCTCCTACCTTCTTTTGTCTCTGAATCCTCTCCAAAACCTTCGGATCTGCTCTCCCTCACGTTATTTCTCTCATCTATCACTTGGAACACGGTTCAGTCACCACTCAGAGGTTTGGGTTGAGGTTCCCGTTGTTCCTCCTTCATACGGTGATTACCTGACACAATGGAGCGTCGGTAATACTTTCTTTCATCTTGGGTTTTTCATTTTGGGTTGATTCATGCCTAAAATCATCTATGTTTTGCTTCCTTTCCTGTTTGACTGAAAATGGGCACTGTGTATTGCATATGCATGGTTTAGAGTTAAGCAAAAACGTCCGGTTGGAGAGGGTACCTCTCGGCAGCCCACTCGGTAGCCCCCTTCAGCGCCTTCTGGAGGACGGTTTCCCTCCGAGGCTTGCCGTACTCGTTTTGAGAACACCGACTTCAAAATGATGAGTTGTCATTATCTCAATCGTCCCTATTTCACTGGAATTGCCCCCAAAATCTTTGACATTAATGTGCATTATGGGTTAGAAAAGTTATTTCATTGCATGACTACCATCAATTTAGACCTGTGTAAGGAATTTTACAATAATCTGTGTCCATCTAGTACTGAGGGTCATGCATATGTCACTATGGTCGGCGGGACATCCATTAGCTTCACCCCTGAAATACTGAGGTCCTTCTTAGGGTGTAGGCGGTCTACTAGCACCTTTACATGTTTTCCTCAGGTTGAGGAGTCCCTCTCTGATTCACTTTCTCATGTCTCCATTGATCTGATTCATCAGCATTATTTTCATGTTCCCAGGGCTCCACTAAAATATATTTTTGATGTCACCCGCATGTCAGCCCCAGTTACATCCTTTATAAGGTTGTCATTGCTTGTCTTTTGCCCATCGTGACCAAAGGGAAAGCCAAAATCTATCTTCCTCATTTAGTTCTGATGTATGCCCTAGAGTAGCGTCTTGATATCGATATTGCTCTTCAGGTCTATGAGTCTATCATCCATTTTTCTAGACCAGTCCAGGGGAAGTTATACATGCCCTTCTGTCATGTCTTGACATCATTTTTCATTCATAAAGGGATAGATGTCACTAAGGGTGTCTTGCATCAGTTGTCTAAGGACTTTGATCAGTTAGGGCCTCGCCAGATGTCTTTAGCCCAGATTGAGCAGCGTGACGGTGTTATGGTGTGGCGTCGCCGCCCTGGCTAGGATGATTTTGATTCCGATGATGATGCAGAGGAGGTCCCTGTCCCTGCTGCAGAGCCAGCACATGCCTCCATACGGGAGCGTGTCTTTCACTTGGAGGAGTTTGTTCGTGAGGAGTTTCGGAGCCTTCGCCAGCAGCAGACAAAGATGTTTGATATGATGCGGCACTGGGATCTTGCCTACCAGGGCCCCCCTCCTCCTCCTCCTTCCCATGATGATGCTTCGGCGTAGGGACTTTGTTTTGTTGCTTGGTGTCGGGTAGACTTTTGGCTCTGATTTGTTTACTCTTTATCTCCTCGAACACTATTGATGATGATGTTGTTGGATGTTATTATCTCTTTTGCCTATGTCACTTGAGACCTTTTGTCTTTCTATCTATGCATGCTCGTTATGTTTATGGTGTTACTGTTTCTCTATAATTATGTCTCTATTTGTAACTATTCATGTACGCCTATGCTTCTGTTTATTCTTGTACGGTTTTGTTTGCTTCTTTAGAGGGTATGCTATGTTTCTCTGAAATTGTTGCTTCTTCTTTCCTTTTTGATGTATGTCAAAGGGGGAGGATAAAACAAGTTTAAGTTAAAAATACTTTTGATAGAGCATATGTTAAGGGGGAGTTTTAGATTATAATGTTTTTAATAAAGTATATGTTAAGGGGGAGTTTTGGATATCATGATTTATGTTTCATAATAGAGCATATGATAAGGGGGAGTGTGTGTGGATTTTTATGCCTTATGGTTCATGATTTATACCATGCTTACAATCTTCAAAGTTATGAATTTGTATTCTTCATGATTTTACGCTTCATGATAACAAATATCACAGTTTTGAAGGTTATGTTTCATGCTTATATTATGTTTGCAATTTTCAAAGTTAATCTTATGTCTAACTTAAACATATTGTCACATATCAAAAAAAAGGGAGATTGTTGATACAATCGACCTAGGATTAAATGGGGTGATCTTTGTTTTTGATGTGTGTGTCAAAGGGTTTAAGTTAGGATTTATATTGTTTCTAATATGTACTTAAGTTGTGCAGGACTTGGTAAATTGCAGAAGCTTGGAAAGTTTCATGACTCAGGTTCTTGAAGATTGGTGAAGGATGGTGCATCCAATGGACCACGGACAAGAAGCAAACGGAGTGAAGGGAAGTGAACCTCAAGGTAGTGTGAAGGATGACACAAAGAATAGTTACAGGCTTGAGTGCATCTGAGGGACAAAGGCTGAGGAGGAAGACTTCAAGGGCAACTCCGGACACCAGTCGACTGGTGTAGTTGACTGGGAGCGAACAGAATGTCTCTGTTCGCTCAGTTCACAGACACCAGTCGACTGCATGTTTTAGCAGTTGACTGGTATAATACCGTTGGGATGATGATGCACAGGATCTCCACAGATTCGAACAAAATAGTAGCCGTTGTGTGCTACCAGTCGACTGCATGTTTCAGCAGTCGACTGGTATCGGGAATTCCAACATACTGTATATAAAGTTGGAAGCTTGGAGAGAATAACTTAACTGATTTGAAATTACTGTTTAAGCTTTCCAAGTGACCTCCAAACATTACTACTCTTATTCTCTGCTCCCTAAGCTCATTAAAAATCTTGTAAAAGGAGGAGATCATCTTGTAAAGGTTTCTCCATCGTCACTCTTGGATTGAAAATGAGAAGATCTTAGTGAAGCTTGATTGGGTGTGTGCGTGCCTTGGATTAGTCACCTCAAGGAGGTGGAGACCAAGTAAATCGAGGAGTTAGCCTTGTTCTCTTATTGTTTTTCAATTTCATTTCTTTTTGTGCTTCTGCTAACAAATTATAGGTGAAAAATCAAAGAAAGGTTATTTGCACATTGAATCTTTTTACTTTTGATGCTTATTTATAGTGGGAAATCTTAGAATTTCATAGGGATATTCTCTTCCGATCCCATCTTTCAATTATTTTTTATGCCTTTAGTTTTGTTTCGACTTAAGGATGATTGTTACACAGTTAATAAGTTAACGTATGCATGGATCCAGGGTGTAGTCATGAAGGGCTGCCCCGTAGGGAGCAGCTGGGCACAGAAGGGTATCGCAAAGGCAGACTGACCACCAGCGAGGAGTCCGCCGAGGAGTACGTACAAAGAGAAGGCATCCCCGTTGATGAGGCAATGTAAACTTGTGTCACGACCATGGAAGGATGTTGGCTTGTTTGATTTTGCATGTATGGTTTAGCTAGTGTGTAATCTGTAATTTGCATCAGGTTCAAAACTACCATCAGAAAAATAAAGTATAAATAGCATTTGACTATTACGCTAACTGAACAAATGGTGACAATTGGAACAGCAAGAGCAAATGATGTGATCAAATAGAAGGTTGAAAAGTATGAACATCACAAACGGATGAGTCTATAATAAAGAACTTCCACTGACTAGGAACTTAAAAGTTCAGGTTTTCAGTTAAACCCAAACAATAGACTTGAAAACTGATCGGATAGTAGCGCACCACAACCACCCAAATGTTGGAGTGTATATTGAAAGTCTAAGCTTTGTAAACATTCATTATGAATAAAGAATCACATTTGGTCTAATTATCTACATTTGTTTGTAGTTGTTCATTTAATTTATATTGTAGATAACATAGTATGTGGTGTCACATACAGAAGATGATGTTATCAGTACCTTATAAATTATAAACAGTAGCTCACGACCAGAATGGAAAGGAACAAACCATTAGAAAGTCGTAGTGTAATTAGGTATTAGTTTATCTTGACTATATAATTACACTAGTACACTCAGAGTGTATTGAGTAGGACCATTTGAGGTCGTTCCTTTTATACTGACTTTATAAAGGAACAAAGACCTCAGTTATTATGGAAGTGTGTGCTCTTAATCCTAATATAATAACAAGCACATATGTTTGATATTTATTTCTTTAATTTATCAATGGGTGAGATTTAGTTCGATGAATCAATAAACCCGATAAATTGGGAAATGGTATCACTCATAGTGTGTGTTGTTGATTATAGAAGGAAACTGTGTCCTAGTGATACTAGGTTGATAATGTCCTCAAGAGGAGCTCATAAAGATTGTCATGTTAAACCCTGCAGGTGGACTTAGTCCGACATGATAATAAGGTTGAGTGGTACTACTCTTGGACTTAGATATTAATTAAATGAGTTGTCAGTAACTCACTTAATTAGTGGACATTCGATATCTTAAACACAGGGAGACTAACACACTCATAATAAGAAGGAGCCAAAAATGTAATTTGGGATTGGTGCGGTAGTTCAATGATAGTTCTCTAGTGGAAAGAATTATCATTGATAAAATTAAGTTGTGTGTTCGGGGCACGGGATGCTTAATTTTATCGGAGACCAAAACCAATTCCTCCTCTCGGTCCCTATCGTAGCCTCTTATTTATAGAGTACTATACCCACATATACCCACCTTCTATACCCACCTAGAGGGGGCCGGCCAAGCTAGCTTGGGAACCCTAGCTTGAACCCAAGCTAGTAGGGCCGGCCATAATTAAATAAAAAGAAATTTAATTTTAGATTTTATTATTATGTGGAAGATATAATTTAAAGAGAATTAAAATTAAAATATCTCTTGTAAAAGATTTATTAAAGATTAAAGAAAGAGATTAGATCTCTTTCCTTATTTGTAGATTGAGAGATTTTTATTTTCTTTAAAATTATTCACATGTTAATAAAATTAAAATTATAGATATTTTTTATTAACCATGAAGAGATTTTTAAAGAGAAATTTTATTTTTAAAATTTCCGAACAATAAGGAAAGTTTTAATTGTTGATTAAAACTTGTCTAAAGTGCGTCCTCTTGATGTGGCCGGCCATTAGAGTTTATTTGGGAAATTTTATTTTATTTTTCTCAAATAAATCATGTCAAGGAAATTAAGGAAATTTTATTGTAATTAAATTTCCTAATTTGCCTAGGCCAAGGAATATAAAAGAAGGGGTGAGGGTGCCTTCACAAGACACAACCTCTATTGTTTTCTCTCCCTTTCTCCTTGGTGTTGTGGCCGGCCATTACCCTCTCCCTCTTGTGGTGGCCGAATACTTCATCTCTCTTGGAGTTCTTGTGGTGGCCGGATACTACTTGGAGAAGAAGAAGAAGAAGGAGAGAAAGCTAGCATCTCTTGGAGCTTGGTTAGTATTTTGATTTTCTTCTTTGGTAAAGTTCTTCCTTTGTGGCCGAACCTTGCTTGGAGGAGAAGAAGGTGGTTGGTGGTTTCTCATCTTGGTAGATCGTTGCCCACACAACGTCCGAGGTTAGAAGAGGAATACGGTAGAAGATCAAGAGGTTTTCTACAAGGTATAACTAGTAATTTCTATTTCCGATCATGCTAGTTATTTATGGAAATAATACCAAATACAAGAGGCTTACGTTCTAGTATTTCAAATATGTTTTTCGAAGTTGTGTTCTTTGTTTCTTTCTTTTCCTTGTGATTTGATTGTTCTCTTTGGTTAACCTAAAGTTATTTTAGGAAATTAAATATTAGCTTTATTAAAGGTTTTGTCTAGTCGGTGGTGGTTGCTCCCATATCCAAGAAGGCCATGTGCCTCGCCACGTTGGGAACCTTTTATGGAAATTAATATTTAATGGAATTAATAACTTAAGGAGACTTGGGTCGAACGTGTTAAGTTCCGCAGGAGATCCAAGTCAAAACCTAAAAGAACAAATAGATTAAGTTTTGGATCAAACGTGTTAAGTTCCGCAGGAGATCCAAAATTTAATTTAAAAGAACACATGGTAGCTAGGAAAAGGTTCAGATCTTTGTACAAAATTTTTGTACAGTGGAACCTATAGGCTTTCCGAGTAGCAACCAACAATTGGTATCAGAGCTAGGGTTTTGCCTCTGTGTATTTGGTATTTAGTTTAATTATGCACATGTCATACATAATTTAGGCAGGTTAATAGTAGGATGTGCTAACTCTATGGATGCAGGATCCAACTATTATGGTTTTTAGTTAATTATGTGTGTGATTGGACCCTTGGACATGTCAAGGGCAATTTATATGTGTGTGCATGATTGTATTAAAATACAGCAGGAGCTGTATTTAGTTTTATTAGGATTTTATTTTTGATCTAGATACATGTACATTCCTTTTATGGAATATAGGATCAAAAATGTAAAATTCTATTTATGTCGCGGATCGAATCTTGCAAAGCGTGGAACCTTCTAAGGACCAGAGGCGCAGCGGAACTCGGAGCAAGATGGATGCGACAGTTAGACCCGGTGGCGGTGGCCAAATATGGCAGCAGCTTCGGATGACAACACACGGAGGACAATTAAAGATAAAAGCCATAATAGTTGAAAATTAGATTTTCTATTTATTGCTTTTATATTATGCTGTGTGTGCATGTTAGTTTACAAGTTTAGTAGGCTAGCATAGTTAAAATTCCTCATTTATAAATAACTAAGTGGGAGAGGGATTTTTAAATAAATCCCATGGTCTCCATTACTGGTTTGTAAGTGATGCAAACAAGCTTGCGCGTTGGCTCTGAGTGCCTTCCTCCATAACGGATGAGCTTGTTTGTGGATCACTAGAACAGACTTCCATTTTTGGATGACTATAGGAAGTTAATTAAGAGCGTGTGATCTTCCCCAACGGAAGAGGCATAATCTTATTAATGGACTTAGTGTCAAGTAATGGTGTACACTTAGACACATCTAATAGTATCCTCCCCAACGGAGTCACTGCTATTATTTGTGTGACCAAATAATACCAACTATTAATTTTATTTGTCAAAAGTTAGGTTGACAAGATAATAAAATTAATGGGTTAAACCCTCCTTTACAAATGTTGAATTTGTATACGTCCACACTAACGTGGCATACAAAATTCACGGTGTTTTTAAGTGTTGGTTAATTTAAAATAGTATTGTTTGAGGAATCAATATTATTTTAAATTTAGAGTTCGACCAAAGTTATTTGTGATTCTTAGGATGACTTTCAACCCACTCGCCATAATACTTAAATAGATCGTACCAAATTTAGATAGGATAAAAGAAGGATATGTTACTTTATGATTGCAGACTATAAATTATGACATATAGATATTGTCTGTGATTGCACCCTTGGAATCTTAAGGAGATTATATAGTGTGTGTATGATTGTTACATTTTGGCTTCAATGTCAAATGTATTGCAACATCAACATAAAGATTTACCAACAGCTTATGATATTATGAACAATCTCAAGAAACTCTTTGGTCATCAGGATAGGGCTTCTAGACAAGAAGCTATGAGAAAGATAATGACAGCCACCATGCAAGAGGGTACTCCTGTAAGGGATCATATCCTAAACATGATGGCTTATCTGAACGAAATACAGATCCTTGGAGGAGAAATTGATGGGGAAACCCAGATCGATATGATCCTCCAAACCCTACCTAGAAGTTTTGAGCAGTTCCGCCTGAACTATAATATGAATAAAAGGATTTATTCATTAGGGGAACTACTGACAGAACTTCAAGCAGCAAAAGGATTATTTCGTCACAATTCTCAAATTCACTATGCTGAAAATGGTTCTACTTCTAAACCGAAAGGAAAGAAGAAGAAGAAACAAACTGGTTCAGCAAAGAAAGTGAATAAATCTCAGAGTACGGGATTTAAAGCTGGAATGAAGAAGCCGAAGGGCAAGTGCTTCATCTGCAAGCAGGCAGGACATTGGAAGGCGGACTGTCCTCGTAAGAACCAAAACAAAGGTATATCTCATACTCTAGTTGTTGAAACATGTTTAGCGGTGTTATCTACCAGCACCTGGTGTGTAGATACGGGAGCCACTGATCATGTCTGCAATTCCTTGCAGGGGTTCCAGGAAACGACTATCTCAAGGGAGATTATCGTCTACATGGGCAATGCTACTAAGGTGGCAGCTGTTGCAGTGGGAGACGTCTACTTATCTTTTAGTAGAAATAGAAATTTGGTTTTAAGAAATTGTCTTTATGTACCCAGTTTTAGAAAGAATTTAATTTCAGTTTCTAAACTGTTTTTAGATGGATATTCAGTTTCTTTCAGTAACGATGTAGTTATTAAAAGAAATAAAGTGATTATCTGTTCTGGTGCATTAGTTGGCAATTTGTATATTTTAAATCCAAATTCTTCCACAAAGCAAAACATGGAAATTTATAATTCATCTTCTAATTCTAATAAGAGAAAAGAACCTTCAAAAATGAACCAAGCGTATCTTTGGCATCTAAGGCTTGGTCATATTAACTTAAGTAGGATTCAGAGGCTTATAGCCGATGGACTTTTAAGTTCATTAGAGTTGGAAAATTTTCCAACTTGTGAATCTTGCTTAGAAGGTAAAATGACCAAGAGGCCGTTCAAGGCCAAGGGGTATAGAGCCAAAGAAGTGTTAGAGTTGGTTCACTCTGATTTGTGTGGTCCTATGTCTGTCCAGGCAAGAGGAGGTTTTGAATATTTTGTCTCTTTCATAGATGATTATTCAAGATATGGATACATTTACCTAATGCGCCGCAAGTCCGAATGCTTTGACAAGTTCAAAGAATACAAGGCTGATGTGGAGAAACGATTAGGTAAAAGTATCAAGACACTACGATCTGATCGTGGTGGCGAATACCTCTTAGGAGAGTTTAGGAATTACTTATCGAAGTGCGATTCAATCCCAATTGTCGCACTGAACACCCAACATAATGGTGTAGCGAACGAAGGAATAGGACTCTTATGGAGATGGTTAGATCGATGATGAGTTATTCAGATTACCAAATTCGTTTTGGGATATGCTCGGAAACAGCAAGCAGATTCCGAACTTAGTACCTTCTAAATCAGTTTCTTCTACTCCCATAGAATTATGGAATGGGCGAAAACTCAGTCTAAGACATATTCGGATTTGGGGTAGTCCAGCACATGTGCTGAAACCAGATGCTGATAAGTTAGAATCTCGTACAGAAGTTCGCGTGTTTGTAGGATATCCCAAAGGAACGAAAGGTGGTTTATTTTATAGTCCTAAGACCGAAGGTCATTGTTAGCACCAATGCCCAGCTTTTAGAAGAAGACTATATAATGGATCACAAGCCCAGAAGTAAAGTCGCTTTAGAAGAACTTAGAGAGGACATGTCTACTTCAGTACCAACAGGACAAGATGAAGTACCACAAGAGACCGAACGTGTCACACATGATACACAACCACGAGATAGTGCCTCGTCAGAGTGGGAGGGTTGTGAGGCAACTGAAGATTCATGTTTTGGGAGAGTCTTCGACTTGATCCTGGTAAACATGAACCCCGACCATATGACGAAGCACTCCAAGATATAGATGCAGATCTTGGCAAAAGGCAATGAATTCAAATAGAGTCCATGTACTCTAATAAGGTCCGAGCTTGTAGAACCACCGATGGTGTAAAAGCCGTTGGATGCAAGTGGATCTACAAAAGGAAAAGAGGGATGACGGGAAGGTAGAAACCTTCAAAGCTAGGCTTGTTGCGAAAGGGTACACTCGAAAGAGGGAATCGATTATTAGGAAACCTTTTCACCAGAGTCATGCTTAAGTCTATCCGGATAGTCTTATCCATTACGCTCATATGGATTATGAGATTTGGCAAATGGATGTCAAGATGCTTTCCTTAATGGAAGTCTTGAAGAGAACATCCATATGAAGCAACTAGAAGGATTTATTGAAAAAGGCAAAGAGCATCTAGTATGCAAGCTCAATCGGTCCATTTATGGATCGAAGCAAGCTTCAAGGTCTTGGAACATCCGGTTTAATGAAGTAATCCACCATATGGATTTATTCAAAGTCCGGATGAGTCTTGTGTATATAAGAAGTGTAACGGAAACGTGGTGGTATTTCTTGTACTATACGATATTTTGTTAATTGGCAACAATGTCAAGGTATTATCGACGTAAGGGTATGGTTGTCCAAACAATTTGATATGAAGGACTTAGGAGAATGTGCACACATTCTTGGGATCAAAGTTATAAGGATCGCAAGAAAAGAATGTTGTGTCTATCCCAAGCTTCATATATAGATACAATCCTTGCTCGCTTTAGCATGCAAGACTCCAAGAAAGGTTTCTTACCTTTAGACATGGAGTAGCTCTATCTAAAGAGATGTCTCCAAAGACATCAAAAGAGATAGAGGACATGAAAGCGCTCCTTATGCTTGGTTGAGGGAAGCCTAATGTATGCAATGTTATGTACGAGACCGATATCTGCTTGCTGAGGCATGGTTAGCAGATCGAGTAACCTGGACAAGGACATTGGACTGTGGTAAAGCATATATTAAAGTACCGAGAAGGACTAGGATTATATGCTAGTTTACCATGCAGATGATTTGCTCCCTGTGGGTTACACGGATCGATTTCCAATCGGATAGGGATAACAGTAAGTCTACATCAGCTATGTATTTACTTTAGGAGGTGGAGCCATTTCATGGAGGAGTGTTAAGCGTAATGTCGGACTCAACCATGGAAGTCGAGTATGTAGCAGCCTCTGAGGCGAAAGAAGCAGTATGGCTCAGAACTTTCTAATGGACTTAGATGTGATTCTGGTTTGCCCAAGATCATCACAATTTATTGTGATAATAGTGGTGCAGTAAAACTCGAAGGAACCACGAGCTCATAAGGCGAGTAAACATATAGAGCGCAAGTACCACCGATACGAGATATCGTGAAGCGAGGAGAAGTTGTCATCGCCAGATTGCATCACCGATAACCTCGCAGATCCTTTCACTAAGGCCCTTCCTACAAAGCTTTCGATCGGCATGTGGAGGAATGGGAATCAGGTGTATGGTAGAAGATATGGCAACTTAGTCATTAGTATAAGTGGGAGATTATTGGAGTGTATACTGAAAGCCTAAGCTTTGTAAACATTCATTATGAATAAAGAATCACATTTGGTCTAATTATCTACATTTGTTTGTAGTTGTTCATTTAATTTATATTGTAGATAACATAGTATGTGGTGTCACATACAGAAGATGATGTTATCAGTACCTTATAAATTATAAACAGTAGCTCACGACCAGAATGGAAAGGAACAAACCATTAGAAAGTCGTAGTGTAATTAGGTATTAGTTTATCTTGACTATATAATTACACTAGTACACTCAGAGTGTATTGAGTAGGACCATTTGAGGTCGTTCCTTTTATACTGACTTTATAAAAGAACAAAGACCTCAGTTATTATGGAAGTGTGTGCTCTTAATCCTAATATAATTGTTGGAGTGTATACTAAAAGCCTAGCTTTTGGTATAAATATTTATCTAGAAATAAGAATCACATTGGTCGAATGTCTACATTTATGATAAATGTAGTTGTTCAATTAATTTATATTGTAGATGACATGGTGTGTGGTGTCACACACAGAAGATCATGTTATCAGTAGCTTATAAATTATAAACAGTAGCTCACGACCATGATGGAAAGGAACAAACCATTGGAAGGTCGTAGTGTAATTAGGTATTAGTTTATCTTGACTATATAATTACACTAGTACACTCAGAGTGTATTGAGTAGGACCATTTGAGGTCGTTTCTTTTATACTGACTTTATAAAGAAACAAAGACCTCGGTTATTATGGAAGTGTGTGCTCTTAATCCTAATGTAATAACAAGCACATATATTTGATATTTATTTCTTTAATTTATCAATGGGTGAGATTTAGTTCGTTGAATCAATAAACCCGATAAGTTGGGAAATGATATCACTTATAGTGTGTGTTGTTGATTATAGAAGGAAACTGTGTCCTAGAGATACTAGGTTGATAATGTCCTCAAGAGGAGCTCATAAAGATTGTCATGTTAAACCCTGCAGGTGGACTTAGTCCGACATGATAATAAGGTTGAGTGGTACTACTCTTGGACTTAGATATTAATTAAATGAGTTGTCAGTAACTCACTTAATTAGTGGACATTTGATATCTTAAACACAGGGAGACTAACACACTCATAATAAGAAGGAGCCCAAAAATGTAATTTGGGATTGGTGCGGTAGTTCAATGATAATTCTCTAGTGGAATGAATTATCATTGATAAAATTAAGTTGTGTGTGCGAACACGGGATGCTTAATTTTATCGGAGACCAAAACCAATTCCTCCTCTCGGTCCCTATCGTAGCCTCTTATTTGTAGAAGTTTTATACCCACCTATACCCACCTTCTATACCCACTAATAAGGGGCCGGCCAAGCTAGCTTGGGAACCAAGCTAGGGCCGGCCTAGGTATATTATTGGGTGGCCCTAGCTTGAACCCAAGCTAGTGGGGCCAAATTAAATTAAAAAGGATTTTAATTTTAGTTTTATTATGTGGAAGAAATAATTTTTAAAGAGAATTAAAATTAAAATATCTCTCTTGTAAAAGATCTACAAAAGATTAAAGAAAGAGATTAGATCTCTTTCCTTATTTGTAGATTGATGAGTTATTTTATTTTCTCTTTAAAAATTATCCACGTGTTGATAAAATTAAAATTATAGAAATTTCCTTTATCAACCATGAAGAGATTTTTAAAGAGAAATTTTATTTTTAAAATTTCCGGAAACAAATTAGGAAGTTTTAATTAAAACTTGTCTAATTTATTTCCTCTAGAAGTGGCCGGCCATTAGAGATTAAATTGAGAAATTTTATTTAATTTTTCTCAATTAAATCATGTCAAGGAAATTAAGGAAATTTTATTGTAATTAAATTTCCTAATTTGCCTAGGCCAAGGAATATAAAAGAAGGGGTGAGGGTGCCTTCACAAGACACAACATCTATTATTCCTCTCCTCTTTTGTGGTGGCCGGCCAACCTCCTCTCTTCCTCTTGTGGTACGAACCCTACCCTTCTATTGAGCTCTTGTGGTGGCGGATACTACTCGAGAAGAAGAAGAAGAAGGAGAGAAAGCTAGCATCTCTTGAGCTTGGTTAGTATTTTGTTTTTCTTCCTTGGTGAAGCTTCCTCTTGTTGGCCGAACCTAGCTAGGAGGAGAAGAAGGTGATTGGTGGTTTCGTCTCGGAAGATCGCTGCCCACACAACGTCCGAGGTTAGAAAAGGAACACTGTAGAAGATCAAGAGGTTTTTCTACAAGGTATAACTAGTAAATTTTATTTCCGCATCATGCTAGTTATTTATGGAAATAATACCAAATACAAGAGGCTTACGCTCTAGAATTTCGAATATGTTTTTCGAAGTTGTGTTCTTTTGTTTCTTTCTTTCCTTGTGATTTGATTGTTCTCTTTGGTTAACCTAAAGTTATTTTAGGAAATTAAATATTAGCTTCCTATTAAAGGTTTTGTCTAGTCGGTGGTGGTTGCTCCCATATCCAAGAAGGCCATGTGCCTCGCCACGCCAAGATGGGAACCTTTATGGAAATTAATATTTAATGGAATTAATAACTTAAGGAGACTTGGGTCGAACGTGTTAAGTTCCGCAGAGATCCAAGTCAAAACCTAAAAGAACAAATAGATTAAGTTTTGGATCAAACGTGTTAAGTTCCGCAGCGATCAAAAATTTAATTTAAAAGAACACATGGTAGCTAGGAAAAGGTTCAGACCTTTGTACAAAATTTTTGTACAAAGGACCCTACAGGTTTTCCGAGTAGCAACTAACAGACATGATCTCTAGGCGCTTAGTTTACCTGTACTTGTAATAAGTTTAATTATGACCAACCACAATTTTAAAGCGTTGTATTTGATATGACTTTCTACAACAGCATCTACAACATTACTTATTTATTATATACGACAACGCCAAAAAAGCGTTGTTGTTTAGCTTTTTTATTATAGTGATTTAGTTTTATTAGGATTTTATTTTTGATCTAGATACATGTACATTCCTTTTATGGAATATAGGATCAAAAATGTAAATTATGTCGTGGATCTAATCTTGCAAAGCGTGGAACCTTCCGAGGACCAGAGGCGCAGTGAACTAGGAGCAAGATGGATGCGACAATTAGACTCTAGAAGCGGTGGCCAAATATGGCAAGACTTGGGATGACAACACACTGAGGATAACTAGAGATAAAAGCCATAATAGTTGAAAATTAGATTTTCTATTTATTGCTTTTATATTGTGCTGTGTGTTGGTTTATATATTTAGTAGGCTAGCATAGTTAAAATTCCTCATTTATAAATAACTATGGGAGAGGGATTTTTAAGTAAATCCCATGGTCTCCATTACTGGTTTGTAAGTGATGCAAACAAGCTGCGCGTTGGCTCGAGTGCCTTCCTCCATAACGGATGAGCTTGTTTGTGGATCACTAGAACAGACTTCCATTTTTGGATGACTATAGGAAGTTAATTAAGAGCGTGTGATCTTCCCCAACGGAAGGGGCATAATCTTATTAATGGACTTAGTGTCAAGTAATGGTATACACTTAGACACATCTAATAGTATCCTCCCCATCGGAGTCACTGCTATTATTTGTATGACCAAATGAAACCAACTATTAATTTGTCATAAAACAAGGTTGACAAGATAATAAAATTAAAGGGTTAAAACCCCTCTTACAAATGATTTATTTTGTATACGTCCACACTAACGTGGCATACAAAATTAACTGTGTTTGAGATAATTTTATTTGTCATAAAGATACGTTGACAAGATAGTTAATGGGTAAAACCCTCCTTTTACAAATGTTGAATTTGTATACGTCCACACTAACGTGGCATGCAAAATTCACGGTGTTTGAGGTGTTGGTAAATTTAAATAATATTGTTTGAGGAATCAATGTTATTTTAAATTCAAAGAGTTTTGACCAAATATTTGATCAAAGACAGATCAACTATTAATTTTATTCGTCATAAAGTAAAGTTGACGAGATAATAAAATTAATGAATAAAATCTCCTCTTCGATTGTGTATACACAAAATTCATTGAGATTTTAAGGAGTTGATCTTGACCAAATGTTTTTGTGATTCTTAGGATGTTTGTCAATCCCTAGTAGTCATACTATAGAAAAAGACTTAGTAGTCCCAATTGTAATGATTGGAAATAGGACTTGGACATTAAGGTAGACTGTCTTCTTAGAACTAAGAACAATTTAGGTGTATTTAATTCATTAGTTGAAACATGTCTAGTGGTGTTATCTACCAGAACCTGGAGTGTAGATACAAGATGCCATTAATCATGTCTGCAATTCATTGCAGGGTTCCAGGAAACCCGACAACTAAATGAAAGGTAAATCACCGTCCATATGGGCACTACTGTAAAAGTGGTAGCTGTTGCAGTGGGAGATGTTTATCCTTTGATAAGAATAAAATATGGATTTTAAGTAATTGTCTTTACGTACCAAGTTTAGAAAGAACCTGATTTCAATTTCTAAACTATTATAGATATTATGTCTATTTTGATAACAAAGTTGTTATCAAGAAAAATAGGAAAGTTATCTATTCTGGTATGATGGTTGACAATTTATAATCCAATAAACTCCCACGATGCAACAAATGGAAATTAGTAACACATCTTATAATTTTAAGAGAAAGCAACCTTCGGAAATGAACCAATTATATCTTTGGCATCTAAAGCTAGGTTATACTTGAGTAGGATTCATTGGTAGCTAATGAACTTTTGGGTTCATTGGTAGTGGAAATCTTTCCAACCTACGAGTCTTACTTGGAAGGAAAATAACCAAGAAGCTTTTAAGTCCAAGGGGTATGGAGTCAAAGATATGTTGAAAACGGTTCATTCTGATTTGTGTGATCCTATGACTATCCAGACAAGAGGTAGTATTGAATATTTTGTCTATTTAATAGACAACTATTCAAGATACAAATAAATTTACTTAATGTACCGCAAGACTAAGTACTTTGATTAGTTCAAAGAGTACGTTGATGCGTGTTAAAGTAAGCAGGAAGATCGGGCGTTACACTCTTGAGAGATTTTAGGAGTCACTTATCAAAAGTTGGATTTCAATCCCAACTAATCGCATCTGGTACACCCCAACAGAATGGTGTAGTAGAAAGAAGGTAAAGGACTCTTATGGAATAATTAGATAGATGATGAGTTATTCAGAAAATTACCAAATTTGTTTTAAGGATAAACTCTGAAAACAAAAGTGAACATAGTACCTTCCAAGTTAGAACTTTCTACTCATATAGAATTATAGGAAACCTATTTTGAAGCATATTCGGATTCGGGTAATCCAGCACATATGTTAAAGAGAGACAATGATAAGTTGGATAGGAGTTCACTTGTTTGTAAGTTATCCTAGATAAACAAAAGTAGGTTTATAGTCTTAAAATCAGAAGGTCATTGTTAGCATCAATGACTGATTTTAGAAAAGGACTATATATGAATCACGTGCTCATAAGTAAATTTGTTCTTAAGGAAATAATAAAGGACATGTCTAACCTAGTGCAAACTGTACAAGATGAGATACCACAAGAAAACTGCAATACGTATCACAAATGATACACAATTGCAGAAAGTGCCTTGTCGTAGTGGGAGGGTTGTTAGGCAACCTAAATAGGTTCATGTTTTGGGAGAGTTTTTGGATTCGATCCCTGGAGGACATGAACCTGATCTCCGGTCATATGATGAAGTACTCCAAGATAAAGATGCAGCATCTTGGCAAAGAGTAATGAATAATGTAATTAGAATATATATATTCTAATAAAATGAAGCTTGTAGAATCACCAAATGGTGTAAAAGTCGTTGGGTGTAAAAGGTCTATAATAGGAAAAGAGGGATAGACAGGAAGGTAGTAACTTTCACAGCAAGGCTTGATGAAAAAGGAAACTTTTTTACTGGTAGTCATGCTTAAGTCTATCCGGATTCTTTTATCTATTTGGCAAGTGGATGTCAAGACAGCATTCCTTAATGGAAGTCTTGAAGAAAACATCCATATAAAGCAACCAGAAGGGTTCATTGCAAAGGACTAAGAGCATCTTGTGTGCAAGCTCAATCAGTCTATGGACTGAGGTAAAGCTTCAAGGTCTTGGAACATCCGGTTTATCAAAGTGATCCAGATCTATGGATTTAGTAACCGGATAAGTCTTGTGTATACAAAAGGTGTGATGAAAGCGTGGTGGTATTTTTTTGTACTATACGTAGATAACATTTTTGATAGTTGGAAACAATATCAAAATGTTGTCAGAAGTAAGGGTATGGTTGTTCAAACAATTCGATATAAAGGACTTGGGAAAATGTATATATTCTTAAGATCAAAGTAATAAGTGATCGCAAGAAAAGAATATTTTACTTATCCCAAGCTTCATATAAATCCTTGCTCGTTTTAAGCATGGAGTGTCTTTATCTAAAGAGATGTCTCCGATGACATTAAAGGAGATTGAGGACATGTAGGCAGTTCTTTATGCTTCGGCAGTTAGACAACCTAATGTATGCTATGCACGAGATCAGAAATCTGTTTTGCTAAGAGCATAGTTAGCAGATATCAAAGTAACCCTAGACAAGGACATTGGACTGCAGTAAAGTATATATTAAAGTACCTTAGAGGCACTAATGATTATATGCTAGCTTACAAGGCAGTTAATTTGGTTCCTATGGGTTGTATGGATTTTGACCTCCAATCGGATAGGGACAATAATAAGTCAACCTCAGAGTTTTTGTGTTTATTTTAGGAGGTAAAGTCATAACTATGGAAGAGTGATAAGCATAGGTGTTTTTCTGGACTCCACCATAGAAGCTTAGTATATGGCAAGCCTCTGAGGTAGCCATTAAAAGCTGTATGACTCAATAACCTCAAGATAGACTTAGATATGATTTCTGGTTTGTCCAAAGATTATTACAATTTATTGTAATATATGTGGTGCAGTAGCAAACTCGAAGAAACCATAAGTCTATAAGGCAAGTAAACACAATAGAGCGCAAGTACCACCCAATACGAGAAATCGTATAAACGAGGAGAAGTTGTTGCCGCCTAGATTGCATCAGATGATGACCTATAAGGCAAGAGCTTTTGATGGGCATGTTGAAGGGTTAGGAATCAGATGTATGGCAGCAGATATAGCAACTTTTAGTATAAGTGGGAGATTGTTGGAGTGTATACTAAAAGCCTAGCTTTTGGTATAAATATTTATCTAGAAATAAGAATCACATTGGTCGAATGTCTACATTTATGATAAATGTAGTTGTTCAATTAATTTATATTGTAGATGACATGGTGTGTGGTGTCACACACAGAAGATCATGTTATCGGTAGCTTATAAATTATAAACAATGGCTCACGACCATGATGGAAAGGAACAAACCATTGGAAGGTCGTAGTGTAATTAGGTATTAGTTTATCTTGACTATATAATTACACTAGTACACTTAGAGTGTATTGAGTAGGACCATTTGAGGTCGTTTCTTTTATACCGACTTTATAAAGAAACAAAGACCTCGGTTATTATTGAAGTGTGTGCTCTTAATCCTAATGTAATAACAAGCACATATATTTGATATTGATGTCTTTAATTTATCAATGGGTTAGGTTTGTTTCGTTGAAGCAATAAACCCGATAAGTTGGGAAATGATATCACTTATAGTGTGTGTTGTTGATTATAGAAGGAAACCGTGTCCTAGAGATACTAGGTTGATAATGTCCTCAAGAGGAGCTCATAAAGATTGTCATGTTAAACCCCGCAGGTGGACTTAGTCCGACATGATAATAAGGTTGAGTGGTACTACTCTTGGACTTAGATATTAATTAAATGAGTTGTCGTAACTCACTTAATTAGTGGACATTTGATATCTTAAACACAGGGAGACTAACACACTCATAATAAGAAGGAGCCCAAAATGTAATTTGGGATTGGTGCGGTAGTTCAATGATAATTCTCTAGTGGAATGAATTATCATTGATAAAATTAAGTTGTGTGTTCGGGGCGAACACGGGATGCTTAATTTTATCGGGAGACCAAAACCAATTCCTCCTCTCGGTCCCTATCGTAGCCTCTTATTTGTAGAAGTTTTATACCCACCTATACCCACCTTCTATACCCACTAATAAGGGGCCGGCCAAGCTAGCTTGGGAACCAAGCTAGGGCCGGCCTAGGTATATTATTGGGTGGCCGGCCCTAGCTTGAACCCAAGCTAGTGGGGCCGGCCAAATTAAATTAAAAAGGGATTTTAATTTTAGTTTTTATTATGTGGAAGAAATAATTTTTTAAAAGAGAATTAAAATTAAAATATCTCTCTTGTAAAAGATCTACAAAAGATTAAAGAAAGAGATTAGATCTCTTTCCTTATTTGTAGATTGATGAGTTATTTTATTTTCTCTTTAAAAATTATCCACGTGTTGATAAAATTAAAATTATAGAAATTTCCTTTATCAACCATGAAGAGATTTTTAAAGAGAAATTTTATTTTTAAAATTTCCGGAAACAAATTAGGAAGTTTTAATTAAAACTTGTCTAATTTATTTCCTCTAGAAGTGGCCGGCCATTAGAGATTAAATTGGGAAATTTTATTTAATTTTTCTCAATTAAATCATGTCAAGGAAATTAAGGAAATTTTATTGTAATTAAATTTTCTAATTTGCCTAGGCCAAGGAATATAAAAGAAGGGGTGAGGGTGCCTTCACAAGACACAACATCTATTATTCCTCTCCCTCTTTTGTTCCTTGGTGTGGCCGGCCAACCTCTCCCTCTCTTCCTCTTGTGGTGGCTGAACCCTACCCTTCTATTGGAGCTCTTGTGGTGGCCGGATACTACTCGGAGAAGAAGAAGAAGAAGGAGAGAAAGCTAGCATCTCTTGGAGCTTGGTTAGTATTTTGTTTTTCTTCCTTGGTGAAGCTTCCTCTTTGTTGGCCGAACCTAGCTAGGAGGAGAAGAAGGTGATTGGTGGTTTCTCGTCTCGGAAGATCGTTGCCCACACAACGTCCGAGGTTAGAAGAGGAATACGGTAGAAGATCAAGAGGTTTTTCTACAAGGTATAACTAGTAATTTTTATTTCCGCATCATGCTAGTTATTTATGGAAATAATACCAAATACAAGAGGCTTACGTTCTAGAATTTCGAATATGTTTTTCGAAGTTGTGTTCTTTTGTTTCTTTCTTTTCCTTGTGATTTGATTGTTCTCTTTGGTTAACCTAAAGTTATTTTAGGAAATTAAATATTAGCTTTCTATTAAAGGTTTTGTCTAGTCGGTGGTGGTTGCTCCCATATCCAAGAAGGCCATGTGCCTCGCCACGTCAGTACTGGGAACCTTTTATGGAAATTAATATTTAATGGAATTAATAACTTAAGGAGACTTGGGTCGAACGTGTTAAGTTCCGCAGGAGATCCAAGTCAAAACCTAAAAGAACAAATAGATTAAGTTTTGGATCAAACGTGTTAAGTTCCGCAGGCGATCAAAAATTTAATTTAAAAGAACACATGGTAGCTAGGAAAAGGTTCAGACCTTTGTACAAAATTTTTGTACAGTGGAACCTATAGGTTTTCCGAGTAGCAACCAACAATAATAACAAGCACATATGTTTGATATTTATTTCTTTAATTTATCAATGGGTGAGATTTAGTTCGATGAATCAATAAACCCGATAAATTGGGAAATGGTATCACTCATAGTGTGTGTTGTTGATTATAGAAGGAAACTGTGTCCTAGTGATACTAGGTTGATAATGTCCTCAAGAGGAGCTCATAAAGATTGTCATGTTAAACCCTGCAGGTGGACTTAGTCCGACATGATAATAAGGTTGAGTGGTACTACTCTTGGACTTAGATATTAATTAAATGAGTTGTCAGTAACTCACTTAATTAGTGGACATTCGATATCTTAAACACAGGGGAGACTAACACACTCATAATAAGAAGGAGCCAAAAATGTAATTTGGGATTGGTGCGGTAGTTCAATGATAGTTCTCTAGTGGAATGAATTATCATTGATAAAATTAAGTTGTGTGTTCGGGGCGAACACGGGATGCTTAATTTTATCGGGAGACCAAAACCAATTCCTCCTCTCGGTCCCTATCGTAGCCTCTTATTTATAGAGTACTATACCCACATATACCCACCTTCATACCCACCTAAAGGGGTGGCCAAGCTAGCTTGGGAACCAAGCTAGGGCCGGCCAATTGGTTTAAGGTGGCCGGCCCTAGCTTGAACCCAAGCTAGTAGGGCCGGCCATAATTAAATAAAAAAGAAATTTAATTTTAGATTTTATTATTATGTGGAAGATATAATTTAAAGAGAATTAAAATTAAAATATCTCTCTTGTAAAAGATTTACAAAAGATTAAAGAAAGAGATTAGATCTCTTTCCTTATTTGTAGATTGGAGAGATTTTTATTTTCTCTTTAAAATTATTCACATGTTAATAAAATTAAAATTATAGATATTTCCTTTTATTAACCATGAAGAGATTTTTAAAGAGAAATTTTATTTTTTAAAATTTCCGGAAACAAATAAGGAAAGTTTTAATTGTTGATTAAAACTTGTCCAAATTGCTTCCTCTTGATGTGGCCGGCCATTAGAGTTTATTTGGGAAATTTTATTTTATTTTTCTCAAATAAATCATGTTAAGGAAATTAAGGAAATTTTATTGTAATTAAATTTCCTAATTTGCCTAGGCCAAGGAATATAAAAGAAGGGGTGAGGGTGCCTTCACAAGACACAACCTCTATTGTTTTCTCTCCCTTTCTCCTTGGTGTTGTGGCCGGCCATTACCCTCTCCCTCTCTTCCTCTTGTGGTGGCCGAATACTTCATCTCTCTTGGAGTTCTTGTAGTGGCCGGATACTACTTGGAGAAGAAGAAGAAGAAGGAGAGAAAGCTAGCATCTCTTGGAGCTTTGTTAGTATTTTGATTTTCTTCTTTGGTAAAGTTCTTCCTTTGTGGCCGAACCTTGCTTGGAGGAGAAGAAGGTGGTTGGTGGTTTCTCATCTCGGTAGATCGTTGCCCACACAACGTCCGAGGTTAGAAGAGGAATACGGTAGAAGATCAAGAGGTTTTTCTACAAGATATAACTAGTAATTTCTATTTCCGCATCATGCTAGTTATTTATGGAAATAATACCAAATACAAGAGGCTTACGTTCTAGTATTTCGAATATGTTTTTTCGAAGTTGTGTTCTTTTGTTTCTTTCTTTTCCTTGTGATTTGATTGTTCTCTTTGGTTAACCTAAAGTTATTTTAGGAAATTAAATATTAGCTTTCTATTAAAGGTTTTGTCTAGTCGGTGGTGGTTGCTCCCATATCCAAGAAGGCCATGTGCCTCGCCACGTCAGTACTGGGAACCTTTTATGGAAATTAATATTTAATGGAATTAATAACTTAAGGAGACTTGGGTCGAACGTGTTAAGTTCCGCAGGAGATCCAAGTCAAAACCTAAAAGAACAAATAGATTAAGTTTTGGATCAAACGTGTTAAGTTCCGCAGGAGATTCAAAAATTTAATTTAAAAGAACACATGGTAGCTAGGAAAAGGTTCAGATCTTTGTACAAAATTTTTGTACAGTGGAACCTATAGGCTTTCCGAGTAGCAACCAACACCAAATTCGTCTTTGAAACGAAAACAAACCAATGAGACCCCATGTGTGCATGGTCATGGACGGGTAGGATTTCCAACCCCAACTGGGTGAGTGCCTTGGGCAAGCTTTGCAAGATCATCCTGCAGTAAAAATCACAGGTGAATTAGTGAAGCATTCATCCGATCAAAACATTAATTCACAGATGTGCATCTATTTACAAGATACATCTTTGTAGTGAATCACTGAGGGAATAAATATAATAATCACAACAGTTTCACATTACTTTACAAGCTAGTATTAATAAAAATTAGGATGTATGATATGGTTTATATGATATCAGTAAATACATCGAGCGACTCGAGTGCCGACTTGTAGGATGGATATCTGAATTACAATTATAGACACGATATCAATAATAAATTAGATTCAGTATAACTATAAAATTCCAGCACTTATTGTTAACTGCTCATGGATCAACACTCATCACTTTCTATTCTCCTAGTTGTTCATAGATCTCAATCAAAAGAAGATCTGAACAAAACACATTTATTATGCAGAATACATACTAAACTTCACCACAAATTAAGTTCATCAAGTAGACTCTTATTAAAACATAAACCACATATATTAAGAAAAATACATACTCTGGAAATATGCCTTCACAATTTAGCACAACTATTAAGAAACTCATTCACACAAACAATGCTTATAAAATCAAAAGTCGCCTTGTAACCTCCATTTTGTGAATATAGCATAGCATTCATCCATGCACCGAATGTGTTGTCATGATGGAACTAGGAGTTAGAACAACATTGAAATAAAGCAACACATGCTAAACATGCAGGAAGGACAGACTGATGCTTGTATTCTTTCCAACTTTTTCTGAAAACATCCAACCTTGTTCCAACTGCATAGTACTTGAATGTTAGATATCCATATGTTTTAACACATTAGAATAAAACAAAGTTGATAAAATGTCATACCGCATGCAAGTTTTAAGCAAGTCATTAAATTGTATTTCAACAACTAAATATCAAAAAGTGAAGCACTAGCTATCTACAAAATTTAAAAGAGCAAGTTAGAAATTATATTCGCATTACTGAACTAGCTCAATAAAAGCAAGATGAAATGTACTTTGTAATTGTGCAAACAAAGGAAATAGGTGATTACCAACCATAGATATTTATAAATATCCTACCGCATGTTGTTAGAACCTGCAACCATAAAGATAATTATTAACTCTATTTTCTCAATCAACCACTATAATTTAATAAAATAAAACTTTGATAGTACCAGCTAAAGATGTTAAATCTACTTCATATGTGTCGTCAATGCTATTATGATAATTATCTTCAGTTGATCTGACAATCGACATATAATCATATTTACAAAATGTAATAAAAAAAATTTTGAGTTTGCAAGTAAAATTATAATAGAAATGTAGAATTAATTAACACATACTTTTGTTGCAAAATTGTACAGTTGTGTTTGTCATGTGACGCACCTCGATGTCCGCATCCACAACATATCCTGGACTTTGAGATTGACTTCTCCTTTGATGATTTCAATCTCTTTCCACATCCCTTTATTTTTATTGAAGAAGGATCAATAATACCAAGGCCATCATCCATGGATTTCTTCCTTTGACTTCCATCACCGCATGTTTTACTATTGTTCATCTCTTGAATTTTATTATAGATATAATTGAATTGTTCATCTAAGAAGGTTGTCCCCTCATCAATTAAAGATGCATTATCAATTAATACTGAAGCTTTAGACCTCGATCTGGATCATCAATTAAATTTTTCTCTCCCAAAGCATATATTTCTCCAACCTTTGCATCTTGTATCCATTGTTTGAGTATATACATATCAGGCAAATGAGACACTTGATTGATACAAAAGAATGCTAACATATGCCTACATGGAATACCCTCAAACTCAAATTTCGTACAACTACACAATATGTAGTCCCTCTGTTTATCATGTGTGAGCAACCTTGGTTTGGAGGAAGAACAACTTTGAAATTTCATCACATGGTAAACCACTGAGTCAACTCCTGTAAATGCCTATTGCACATAATATGATAATAACCATGACTCTCAGTCATTTCACTTTAAAACTCCAACCATTTTTTTGTGTAAATTTGAACCATTTGAGTTTCCATTGGCCAGTTTGTCTTAATCTTGGGTTGCTCATTCATATCAATATAGTTTGTAACTAACTCATTATGTCTTTGGTATCTCAGTGCCCTATTGAAACGGGTGATAAAATCCATCATTGAGTTCTTATTTGAGATATACCTTTTGAAAAATGAATGTGAGCTTTCAGATCTCTGACTACTTGACATTCCAGCACAAAGTACATGCCTAAAATAAACTGGCACTCACTTATGTCGTAATTCATACATCGACGACAACCAATCGTTCTTATCCAAGTTAGCACACTTGATAACCTCTTCTCATGACTTTTCAAATTAATCAGGTGTCCTAGAATTTGCAATGACATTTTTTATGCTTTGATAGTGGTTTTGAAAAGTTAAAGAGTGTAATTTATCTAGGAATTTGTTCAATATGTGCCCCAAACAATATCGATGCATTGTTTGAAGGAAAATTTGTGCAATGGCTTTTGTCATAACAGGATCCTGATCAATGATGATAACGTTTGGTGGACTTTTAGGCATGACTTCTATAAACTTCTTAAACAACCAAACAAAAGACTCAGTTTTCTCATCACTTAAAAACCCGCAACCAAAAATAATAGTATGATGATAATGATTAACTCCTACAAATGGTGCCAAGATCAAGCCATATTTGTTGGTGTTATATGTCGTATCAAATATAACTATATCACCAAATACACTATATGCCCTCCTTGATACATGATCAACCCAGAAATAGTTAATAAATTTGTTATCTGAATCAGTCTTGTAATCAAAGAAAAAAGTTGAATTCTTTTCTGCTCAGATGTAAATAACTCGATCAGTGTTTCGGCATCTATACCCTTTTGTTCATCTCTTAAGTTTTTCTCAAAGTTTTTAATATCTCTTTCTGTGCAACCTACCCTCTCAGACCCTCCATACTCTATCTCCAATAATTGCATTTGTTGACAAGTTGGTATATTAGCCTCTGAAAATTGTTTAGTTAATGTTCTCTTTACTGCCGAAACATTACGATGTGAACGTAGCAAATACACCTTTGATGGAGTCGAGAGTGGATGATTATGTGTTTCTATGAAGTTATTGACAACCCAATTAGGTCCAGTCTGTTTCTTGGCAAGTGCAATATTTGACTTACAACCCGTTCTAACTGCACCACGTGCTCTTTCCCTTTTCAGTTGATCAGCTTTTGCATGTTTAGCATTCCACATTAGATCTGTATGACCTTCTTTAAAACATACAATTTATTTCCACATCACTTTATTTGTCATCTTATTTTTCTTGCTTGTGTTTATCCTCGAACTAAATCTAGCTTCTCATGCATATTGATTATAGAATGAATATGCCTCCTCTAGTGATGAGAATTTCATCCTAATTTTTGGCTTTCGATCATCTGCAACTTGGGGAACATATTCCTGATCATCAACTCTATTTTCTTCCATTTCTAGGGAATGTCATATTATATTTGAGAAGAGATAAGTAGATAAATAAATAAAAACTACAACTTATTTCAATTTAAACTCAAAATTACAAGTATTAGACCATTAGACCAAGCCATTTGATAAAAACTACAACTTATTTCAATTTGAATTTCTACCATTTGATAATTTGCCAGATTTTTAGCTACTTCGATCAAAAAAATCTAATTAGTACCACTATAGGCTTTCAAAAAAAAATGATGACCAAATCAAATCAAATAAGATAGTCATAACAATAGCTTGGTTTCCATGATATAGAAGGAAATATTTTACAAATATCATTATGGTTGACCCCTTAGTTATACGTACTACTCATCTTTATAGGACTTCTATATAATTTGACTCCTGGGGATAATTCAATCAAATGCTTCTTCAGGCATATTATTTAAAATCAATCTTAAATATATTGTATAATCAACAAACATGTTGTGTGTCTAAATCTACAATAGATTGAACATGAAAAAGGAAATATATATATATGTGAATGGAATACAACTAAAATTATATAAGTATGGCTAGGGGAGTTTACATCATATATCATGAATAAAATAATGACAATTATAAAAATTATTGATAGGACAAATCTATGCACTTATAAGCAATCTGATTCCACTTTTCAGGTGTGCTAAAATTTTCAATTACTGTTTATTTACGAAAATTTTAGTTTTGCAATAATTTGTTAGTTGTTCCACAATGATTCTACAATAGACTGAATAGGAAAAATGAAAATAAATATATATTTGAATAGAATACAACAAAATTTATGTAAGTACGGTTAGGAGACTTTACACCCTATATCATGATAGTAGAATAAAACAACGGCAATTATAAAATTGTTGGACAAAATATGACAAATCCATGCATATACAATCTGGTACCACTTTCATATGTGTTAACTCTTTCGGTTACAGTTTCTTTATGAATAATTTAGATTTGTAGTAATTTGAAAGTTCTTTCACAATGATTACATAGTCATACCTGTCTACTTCCAGTGATGAGAAGAAGAATGAGACCAGAAAAAATGAATAGTCAATTGTAACTAAAGTATTTGCTCTTTTTGGATGCCTAGAAAGTATATCAAGTCAATGATGAAACAACAGCGGCAAGGGAACTTCGTCACGGCGAGGGATGTGTGGGGAAACCCTAGTTTCGTCGCGGCGAGTGAGGGAGGCCCTAGGGAGGGCACGGTGAGGGATGGTTGAGGTCTCGGTGCGGCGGTGGTCGACGTCCCGCCAAAAGAGGGTGCGACGACATATGGAAGGTGTCACGATGAAGCTCGATGTCGCGGCGAGGGAGGGTGCGGCGAGAGATTGTTGTGGCCCTAGGGAGGGCACGGCAAGACAGGGTGCAGCTTGGAGAATCGCAAGGCGAGGCAGGGCACGACAAGGTAAGAGAATCGCGAGGTGAGGAGAGGAAAATAAAAGGGGGACAAAAACTAGAATGACGCGGATGAGAAATAATTGACGAGGATATGGCACATGTGCAAATCCATAGCATTCCGCAGTAATAAGTCCGTAAGCTAACAATTATATATATATATATATATATATATACACACACACACATCTCACTATCAATTCTACAAATTGATATATATATATACACACACACACACATCTCACTATCAATTCTACAAATTGATATGTTGTAGATAAGAATCTACTATCCTAAGACATTATTATACTTATTCAACTGGCACAAATCTGAAGAAATATAATAATCATAAACTTTACATTTTATTAATAAAATATGATATAAAAGCTCCCTTATCAATCATCTTATAATTGGCTCTAAGGGCTAATAATAACATATTTTCGTCTACCAATCAATTGACCTTACTCACTAATCAATTGTCATATTAAATCTGACCGTTAAACCTATAGAACGGTTACTAGCCACCAATTGATTTGAGAATGTTCTGTCCACCTGAAATAGGTTACCAATCTCCAATCGATTGCATAGATTGTTCAAGTAGCAAACCCTCTTTTGCAGGATTTAAGGTTAATCAATCGATTGATCAGACAGCAAACCTAAAATTTTAGGTTTAGGGTTTGTTAACACTAATTTCAACATTTTCAAAGTTGAATTCACATTTTGCCTAGTATGCAGTTAACTTCAACTTACCAAAACTTCCTCTACCTAGCATCCAATCATTTATGACCTACTGGGACTTGTTGTTGCCCAATATACGATCAATCTTGACCCATTGAGACTTCATCATTTCTAGCATCCAATCAACCTTGACTTACCAAGACTTCTATCATCATCAAGTATATGGTCCTCTATAGCCCACTTGGACTTTTTGTTTCGTGCTAAGTGTCCGGTCCTCCGTAACCTACTTAGACTTCTCGTGCATGCCAAGTGTTTGGTCCCCACTTGGACTTCTACCATCTCTGATCACCAAGTGTTTATTCAACAGTGACCCCCTTAGGTTTCCACCATCTCCGATTACAAATTATCCAATCAACTGTGATCCCCTTAGATTTCTTTTTTGTGCAAATTGTTCTATCCTCTATTATTCACTTGGACTTCCACCATCTTTGATCATCAAATGTCTAGTCAACCGTGACCTACTTATATATCTTTTATTAACTTCCTGTTGAATTTCTCACTTCTAGTCAAGTATCTTGTTAATCTTAATCCACTCGATTTCTCATGCTAACTCCTTAGTAAATTTCTAACATCGTCAGGTATTTAATCCACCTTAATCTTTTCTAATTAAACATCAAAATATAAATTCAAGTCAATCCAAACTTGTCCACCTACTTAACCTCGACGATAGAGTCCACCAACAAAAATCAGAGTATCAACGCCGCGTAACAAGCAGAGCTCGTAAATCTACTGATCAAGTTCCTACAGATTGTCGGATTTTGTCCTTTTGCCACGTGCCATGCATCCATTTGTTGCGAATCCTGTAACAAGAAGAAGTCTAAGCATATGAGATGATCAATCTCACAAGAAAACTTGGTTCAACAACTGAAACAGAATTTATAAACTTTCCTTGCAGTAAACCTAAACAATAATAATTGTTCTGACTGATCAGATTCAGTTATATTGTTCAAAAATGCAATAAAGAAGAGAGTTAATAAAAGGAAATTACAGTGAATTAACAGATAAATGAGACAAAGGACAGAGAACAAATATTTGTCATTAAGAAGAATGGATAACAAGAACATCCAATGACAAAGTAACAAAGAAGTTATAAATGAAGGGAACATGAGCTTGAGCTTGAAAATAATTAACAAATGCAAGAACAAATGCTATGGCCCAACTTCAATTTAATAGGGCAAATTATTATCAGGTAATCTATTACTTAGTATATGTACAATCAAATCTATTTAGTAGCAATTGCTTCAGTTTGTAATTCTGTGGACTTCTTCCATCTCACAAGGGACTTGAGAAATTCTTGTACCTGCCATAAAAGAGGTTATATCAGTGCCCAATCCAAACTGAAAGCACAATTGAAGTTAATTACTAGTTTTGAAACTCACCTCAGATGGGTCTCTCAGAGAGTACAAGGCATTAGTTTCTTTTGACACATTCGATACCAAGATGCCAAACCCGCAGTTACTCTCTCTCAAGACCTGAAAATTTTCAGATTATGTCTAGAAATTTGCATGAATTCAGTAACCATTTTATTGAACATTTAACAATTATACCTTGAACGCATCTTCATCAGTACGATCATCACCAACATAAATCGGGAGTACATCATCGCGTTGGCTAAGCCCCAGCGATTCAAGCAGAAATTCAACAGCTTTACCCTTGTTCCAGTCAATCACGGGACGGACCTCTAAAACCTACATCATAAAGAGGAGCATAAATGATAATAAATATGAATATAGTAAGCTATATTTTGCTTCCCATTTGGATTTTACCTTCCGCCCATGGGTGACGTGCAAACGTGAAAAACACTTTAACAGACCAAATACACGAACTCCAACTTCATCCCACATCTGAAAAACAAGTTGAGCCGATAATGTTATAGTGCTAGAAAATATGAAAAATTATTTCTGTATGGCAAAGCATTGTCCTAATATGCAATGCTCCTTTTTAATTCAACTGTTACCTTTTTATCAACATTGCGGTAATGTACAGAGACACAAAACTTGTTATTCTCTACTTTGACACCGATGATGTCGTTAGTGATCTCAATGAGAGATTCATACACCTGTGATTATTTACACTCTGAAATTTAGGAAGAAATTGGATGGAAAGTGACAGAATGAAGAGTTGAAATGGCATTTTTAGGGACCTACCTCATTGATCATTGGTAGAAACTCACTGGCAGGTTGGAAAAGATGTACTTCTTTGCCCTGTTACCAAGCATGTATTAGCAAAATATAAGCAAAAAGATAAAAACATAATGTTTGGAACTTGATTGTTTAATCTCATCTTTTTTTCTAAAGGAATTTTCTAATTAGGACCATATCAAGATGCAGCTAGGACAGAAGTATAAACTCTAGGAGTACATATTTTGTTTGCTAATAAGCACAAAAGAAATCAACAGCTCAACTTCTAGAATTTTAATTAGCCTTTTAAATTAAATAACATCACCAACAAGTAGCCATGTAGTCCCAATTATTTGTAATAAACTAAATGGATTTTATCACACCATTAAAATTGATATCGAAAGGTGCAAAATCAAAACGATAATAATTTTAACATCTGGATTTTACCTGACTATCAGTTGTCTGGATGCAGTAATTCTCAACGGACTTGGATACTCTGACTGGCCCCATTATGTCCATACCATGACTACCAGCATAGTACAAATCGGATAGCCTAACAAATTCATGCACCTGAGGGGAACATATTTTTCATTCCATTGATATTCATGTAGCACTATCATTCCCAAACAATCATTATAATGTAAGTTTACATCAAGCTATACCTTATTACGAGACCTTCCACTAATAATTGCTGTTGGGAAATAATTGGCAGCTTCGTTTACAGCAGCACGCATCTGAAATAAATTAAATAACCAAAAAGAAAATAAGATTCCCAAACAGCAAAGGTATCAAACGAGTTTGGTAGGACCAACTTACAGAACTTGACATAAATGCATGATCAGGATTATCCACAATTGGTGAAAGAGTGCCATCATAGTCCAAAAACAATGCTATTGTCTTGCATTTAGCTAAACTTGTGATTAAGTGAAAGGAATTTAGAGCAGATGGATAACTCATCTGCAGCAGTTCAAACAAAGAAGTTAGACAAAAGATTTTCCTGGAAACTAATTTAAATTTCAGTAATTAATAATTTTAATGAACATGTGCAACAAAAACACACCATCCAAGTTTGATAAGCAGCATCGTGGTCATCTAATTGAGTCACAGAAATCAAATCCTTGTTTAGCTTTTTGCGAGGAGGTGATGATGCTATCATGGCATCTAGCCAACTATTAGCACGGACATCTTCAAGTTTACCATTTATGATTCTGGGAATTGTTAGATACAACCCAGAAGACGAGTATGGTGATGCTGCTGGAGAATATGGTGCCATGTTAGAGGGCAATCCCAATCTTGACTTGCTCAAAGGTGCAGGATCCGTGAGAACAGGTGAACTATGGCTTGACTTCAAATCCATCAATTTTATGACAAAAGTAAGCTTAGAAGTAGCAGAAAATCTGACAGCCCTCCAAGTAGTTTAATTTGACTCTTTTTTTCCTGAATATTATCCAACCCTTTTATCAATGAAAAACCACCGCTTTAATGTCTTCTTGTCAGTCGAAGTGTGCATACAGTCCATCAAGCAGAAGGCACCTGACCACTAATATACAATAGTTAGAAGGAGAAAAGGCATAGAGCATACAAAACAATCTTTAGATGGCATATATACCTTCTCATAGATGCTAAGCTAGTGTGTAGCCAATCATTTGAGTTTTTTTGTAATTTAGAAGAATCAAGTCTTTATACTCCAATCAGCTGCACGTGGCTGTAAAAGTAGGCATCGGATTAAGCAATAATAAAATAATGATTTTAGATTCTCAAAAGCGAGCTCATAGTTTTTGAAAACAGATGAAACAAGCCAAAAAGAATTCAAACACTGAATAATGGCCATGATGAGGAAAAACTCATATCATAATAATGAAAATGGTAAAGTTTTAAAAAATGAAGAAAAGCACATAAATTCGATCGCATCCTGTACCAAAACAGAAACACCATGAGGCTAAGTATTTTAAAAAGGGCATAATAAAAATAATAATAATTAGAAAATTTCTTCCATTCTAGGCTGTACTCGGAGAGGCTTGAATGCAAAGCCAAAAATTCCAACCATAAAACTTATGAACGCATAATTTAATGATTTTAATTCTTGTGCTTTTTTAGTTGCATATAATTGAATCTTCATGAATATGTATGTAGAATGAATCATCAACATAAAACTGAAGACTAAAATTTCAAGGATTTAGAGTATATTTTTAGAAGAACTACTACTGGCCAGTCGATGGTGAAACTAATAGAAAACCTATTTCTTCATTATTATATAATATTTAGAAAAGCTGCAGTCTTGTTGTCTCCTGAAGCCTGTAGGCGGTCAGATTCAGAGAGTTGGAATACTGGCGCTATCTTTGGACCGTAGACATCCACGGGAGTATTTGCTTTGGGACAACAACGAAGTATCAGATATATGTAAAATGAAGAATTGAAAAATGACAACTAGAAACCAGAACCGCTACCAGTCTTTCGAAAAAATTTAGATGGCCTTTAAGGGAGCAGTAGAAAGCTTGAAAAAAAAAGTTTTTGGATTTACTAATCAATTTTATCAGATACTTGCTCGACAATGAGGAAGCATCACGGACAGAAGCAGATGGGCACCCCTTTTTCTTACGAAGGACAAACTCAGAAACACTAAGCAGACTCGCAGACAAAATCGAAGAAAAACGACAGAAAGGCACGCTATCAACTTACACTGATGGTTCCATCACAACGTCCATCCCCCTCCGCAGTGCCCCTTCATTCATTAACCAAGATATAATTTTGGCTACAGCATGTTGTACTAATTAGCCAAATCTCTGCCGTAAAACGATAGAAGGCACGCCATCGACCTAAATGGTGGGTCATAAAGAACGCCCATGCCCATCGTGAGCTACTTAAAAGTTCATTAAAAATCACTCCGCCCAAAAAGAATTAAATCCAAGGCCACTAAGGTAAGAAAAAAAGATTGCTGGGTCATACAAGAGATATACCTAAACGATAAAACAAATTTTTCCCATCAATTTTCAATTCTCTGGGTAGGAAAATGCCGAAGAAACAGAACAAGCTAAGCTAGAAGCCAATCGTAGACCGAGGCAAAAGCCACAACTCTGGGATCTAACCATGTACAAGGCAGAGTAATAAATCGAGCAAAAAAGGTCCATGAGCATCTATTAAAAAAAACAAACAAACAAATCAAAGGAAGCGAATACCCGATTGGGGCAGAAATGGAAGAAACGGAACAGATCATTGGCGGACTCACCGGAAGCTCCTTCTCAGGCAAAGGAGATCTCGCGAGAAGAGGCGAGACTGAAATCCTAATGACCACCCGATACGGCCAGCGAAGAGACGGCGGCGGCGACCACAAGGCGGCGGCGGCGATCGAGGAAAGCGAGAGAGAAATGGAGAGGAGAAGAGATTTCAGCCAGGCTGAGGCTCCGTATTTATACTTCTTTCGGTCCGCGGAACAGAGTCGTACTCGGCATGGCAACTTGAGGTTGAGGTTAATTGGAATTAAATTAATTAATCATTTTTTAAATTACATAGTCAAAATAGAAACTTCCTAAACCGTACGTAATTAGTGATAAAAGTATCGTGTTTAACTTCCCCGTAATTAAATTTCATTAACTAAATCCCACTCTCAGGCTACGCGTACCGACGCACCAGCACGCCGCTTCGCCAGCACTCCATCGTTCTTCTTAAGCGAAGACTCGCTCTCGTGACCAAACAGCAAACAGTTTGTTTGACCATTCGTCATTAGATGGTAGCAGGACAGCCAATCCTGTGATGGGAATGGGTGGTCCTGCTACCCCGGTACAAAAGGGGGTGGTATAGGTGGACCTGCCTAATCGGGTAGCGGTACTTCTGTTGACCGTAACCGTCGCCCCCGTCCGCGTTCGCTGACCGCGGCGTGGCGCCAGCACGTACGCGTGCGCAACGTGGCCACGTGTCCGGGAGCTGGATCTGGGCCCCGCAAGGAGCCTCGTCGCTGTCGCCGTAGCTGTCCCTCGCCTTGATTCTACGTGAACCCCTGCGGGCGCCAATAGAATCCGGGTTTTAAGCTGAAAATCCGACCCGAGTAAACTGGTCGAAACCTGAAAGACGAACGCGGACGGATCGGATTTTTTGGGGTTGTCTGTTGTCCGACCCGAGATCGGCCCGCGTGTCGTCGGGAGGGCTCACGTGCGGCGAGCAGGCCAGTAGTTGGGGCACGCGTGCCAGCTGGCGATGGTCGGGAAGTTCGCGGTCAACGACAACCGCTGGATTTGGAATCGTTAAACAAAAGGAAGTTCGGAATTTAATAATTAATTAATTATATATATATATATATATATATATATATATATATATATATATATATATATATATATATATATATATTTTGAGTCTGACATGCAGAGAATGACATTAAACTACCAACCAATTGAAACTGTCCCAAATATTAAAGTACAAAACTTAGTCGACTTCTATTAATTATTCTTACTTAGTGGTTAAGCATTATGTTTGAAGTCTATAATCTTATTAACACATTTCAAAATAGTCCTTACTTTTTTGAAAATTAACCGAGTAATATTGAACAGCCGGTCATGGGTTTACGCAATTAATGAGTATAGTCAAAAATACAAGTAATGCGGGAGATCAAATCCTCTGTCCTCAAATTTTTCTGTCCATGTGTCTCCTTATCGATCGGACGGATCATATTACATCTCAAGGATGTCTTGCACATCACGAGAATACTGTACACATCTTAAAGATGTCATGATACCTTAAGATGTAATCTGATCCGTCCGATCGGCAGGGGACACAGGGATAAAGAAATTTGAGGACAGAAGATTTAATCTGGTAATACGGGGCTCGAACTTTCATGGAAATGGGAGCAGTTGGACTATTTGGAAAATGGAAAGTTAGTTGTTGAGTTGACCGGTCGATTTAAAAGTTTATTGGCATCGGTTTTTTTTCTTTAAACAGACCGGTGACGTTTACTTTATCAAAATAAGCATCTTAATTTTAAAATTATAAAACAAGAGTATTAAAAACAATATTATTTTTTTTCTATCCTTTCCATCAACTTTCTAAATCTCCTCTCTCTAAATATCATTTTTTAATACATCTGAGCCATATTTATTTTATTTTAAATTTAAAATTAATAAAATAATTCAAATACATACTGGACTCATTAATTCCCCTCTTTCTTACCTCGTGGAAATCTATAATCATCGTCCTCCACCGAAATCTAGGCTTCGTGTGTCCCGACGTCTAAGTTTCCGATGAATCCACACAGTGTGTCCCTCTAAGCCGACTTCAAAGCTTTCCGACGAAATCCACACATCTAAGGCGACAGACGTTAAGGGTCTCCGACGAAATCCACACAGAGGTCTCTCCATTCAAGTATTTAGGGATTTATTTGCCGTAAATACTCTCCTTTTCAGAATGAAGCAAGAAGCTGGGGCAGCAAAGGTAAGTATCATGAACTTGTTCACCTTAGAAACTCATTGGATATATCCAGAAACCATAGGATATATTCAAAATTCATAGGATATGGGATCATTATATCAGGCCCAATGGATCATATCAATCTCACATTGGACCTGATATTTTACCATATCATACTCATGTTGGCACGTTGAGCTGATATGGAATCATATCAGACCCTCCAGAATAATGTGCATCTAGATTTGAAAAATATTCCACCAGTTTTAATTTTGTTGTTAATAAATTATATTTGTAAAAATTATAGGTTGTAATTGATTTTGACCAGAAACTATATTAGAACAATGTGTTAGGTCACTTTAATATTTTTTTTCGACCATCCACAATCAAAGGAAGGCGTCATGGATTTATTATTTTACAAGATCAACATATAGTGATAATCAAATAGTCCTCCTTTTGTATTTTCTTGGACGTACAAGAAATCCAGCATATCCGTAGTATATTGATCAATATATTTTAAAATTAGATTTAACATCTCAAACCTTTAGTTTCTCAGATACAACTTCTAGTTTTCAATTTAAGTACCGAAATAGTTTTAGAAATTTAATATTTTATTTTTTTTTCATTTTGGTATGAAAAAAAAATCATACAATATAACTATTAATTTGCGATTTTCAAGTGTACTTGTTGTGTTTACACGAAGAGATGTACCTTTATTACTTGCTATTGTAGACCGAGGTGCTTCGATTCCTATGAATTCAAATCAAGCATCAGGTGACATCTTTCTTGCTCACTTCTCAATTAACAAACTCATAACTAGATCAAGAATTGAGGAGTTGATGAAATTTTATTCCAATAGAGTTGAACCACATGCTGATGTTTTATTATTTTACAAATTCTATATTTTATATATATTTGTTTGTGTCTTATTTTCTTCTAGTACGTATAAACTTCCTTTAGGTCTTATAGATATAGTAGATGATTTTGAGAATCTTGATATATTCAACTGGGTTGAAATCATCCATCAATTTATGGCTCCACAATTAGTTACGATTGGGGATTTATTTTCATCAACTCAGACATATGACCCCAATACCACCACACTCCCTTATCTAAAGGGATTTGCCGGTCTTTTGCCCGTGAGTATAATTTTTATATTAAATTTGATAATATTTTGTGTACATTTATGATTATATAACACTTATTAGGATGAATCAGGCATAGTTTTTGGAGCATGCTCCAATCTAAAAACCATACAATATTGAAGAAACACGAATAAATAAGTGGAGGAATATTCCTTCACATATTAGTAAGGTGAGGACCTTGTTAGACTCAGTATCACCTGAAGAGGTAATATTGAAGACTATCACTTATTCAAAGTAAATATACAATTTATTACATTTGTTTTTATAATTGTACAGATTATGATTGAATTAATCTCTACCCAATTTGAAAAAACATTGGTTGAGAACCTTGATTTGGATGATGATATTCTACATCTAATGAAAACAACACAATTAGATGACACTGAAGCTCGATGGCAAGGTAATAAGAAATGTTGTAAATACATCGTTCAAGCAAACTGAATCAAGGAGCTACATTGGAGAACATGCATCTAAATGAAAGGGTGAAAGAATTAATCGAAATAATAGAAAATAAAGGCATACAAGGTCAATCAAGCGAGTGTGTAGTCGATCTATAAGACCCAGTTGCTTTTGGAACAAGGAATAGGAGAGTATGTGGCGGTAGTTGGTATGATTATAGGGATACTCCAATTGATAGTCCATTGTGGCAAAAAATTTTACCTAAGAGGAAGCATAACAAAATACAAATATGCAAGCCTATCGAGAACATCATAGCAGTAGAAAAGATTGAAAAAAATTGTAAAATAAGGTGAACCTAAAGATGTTATGGACAAGGGGAAAGGAAAACTTGATGGGGATGATATGGAAGAAGAAAAAGAAATTATCTCAATGTCGGAAGGCAATTCCAAAGAAGAGACGGAAAAGGATGCACTTAGGATTGCATAACTCAATAAAATGAGAAAATAAGTCATTGTCGTAAGTGTGTATATACATATTAATTAGTTTTAGATGTTAGATTTAAATTATTAATTAAATGTGCTTAATATTTCTAGTCATAGTATGTGAAGAAGCAATTTAAGACTTCGAAGAAGAAAAAACAAGACAAAGATGTGGTCTACTTGTTAAAACAATTGGAAAACCTAAAGTATGGTAGTGTGAATTCTGAAATACATAGTCTACTTAATTCAGTAAAAAGTTATGAAAATTATCTGGTTCCTTCCTTAATTTATTATAGTAATTGATTTACTTTGCAGGTGTACAACTAATTTTGTTTAGGAGGAACCACCCTTTGGTTTAACTGTAGCTTCCTTCTTATCTGGTGTGAATGGAGAGGTGTTTACAATAGGGGAGTTAATTGACACCTATTATAAAATTTTGTTTAGGAGGGCATCCTCATCTGGTAGGTCATATAACAAGTCTATATATTGTTCCACCTTCTTTACTATAAGGAATTTAAATGATTTGATAATATATAATATTATAATATATTTTGTTATTTTGTTAAGTAAATATGCCTTTGCATATTTGTAGTTGGCAAAAATTCTGCAAAGAAGTTTGACATGCAACAATAAGTGATAAAGACAGATATTAAAGATGAAGGGCTTAGGTATAATTTTATACCTTTATCCATTGATAGTGCACACTTTCATTTATTGTCGGTGGACACCAAAACAATGACTTTCAATCATTATAATTTTCTTGCAAGTAGCTCTAAATCAAAATATGAGTTTGAATCAGCGGTGAACATCCAATATTCATGTGTATATTAGTATTGATCCGGTTGTAAGAACAGGGAACCCCCATCCGGTGGAGTCAACGCCACGTGGAAGTCAAAGGGGCGGTGTCCGGCTGGAGAAGGGTAGGTCCGACCGGCCGGCCAGCCGGTGTCGGGCCGGTGGTCAAAGGCGCCCTGACGGAAGTCAGGGTTCCGGCGCTCAGTGGACAGATTGCAGGGCCGAGCGGACGGCACACTCGGCCAAAAACAAGGAAACATACTGTTACTGGTCTCCACAGAACAAGCTATTAAGAATCCCCCAAGTAAATCACCGTATACGGCCGGCCGGACACTTATGAAGCCGGCCGCCCGGACTCCATGTCGGGAGCAAGGGAGAAAGACAAGGGACGTCTCTCTGACAGCGAACATGTTCAGGCCATACTCCGGATCTTATGTCAGGAGGTTTCGTTGTCCCATCAGGGACATGCTGGTACCGTAGCAGTATGGGTCAGGTAAGCTCACTGACAAGCCCATACTGGGGTATGGGCTGAGGACACGTGTGTGCCTCGATCAGTGTGCACACACTCCTTCCCAACTTTATATAAGAGCTCGCAGACCTTCGCCAAAGAGAGGTTTTTTTTACGCATTCTATAATTCTTGGAGCCACTTTCTTGCTGTGAGCTTTGCCTGACTTGAGCGTCGGAGGGTCGTCGCCGGGAACCTCCCCGGCCCGACTTCTGTGCAGGATCGTCGGAGCGTCGCGCATTTAGTCGGAGATCCACAGCAGCAGCAGGGGAGCGCTACGTGCCCAGCGTCCGTTGGTTCAGCGATTCGGACAGGATCAATTTGGCGCCGTCTGTGGGAACGCTCCTACATCCGACTGGAAACAATGGATGAGGCTGGACGACAACACACGGTGGCGCTTTCGACGGAAGAACTCGAAGCTCTGGTCGAGATAAGGGCCGCCAAACTTGTGGAGCAAAAACAGAAAGCAGCGGCCGGAGCAACAAGCAACATCTGCGTCGGGTGGCCGAGCGGAAGCACCTCCAGCCACCGTCGCATTCCATCGGGCCTTATTTCGCACCCCTGAAGCCGTACTGACTCGAAGAGATAGAGGATCTTCTTCCGACGAAATGCCTAGGTGAGACGACAGAAAGGGGAAAGCTCCCCGAGCAGACTCATCTCCCGAGCCGATCAATCGCTAATTCTCGGAGGCTATTCTACGAGACCATCTGCCCAAGCACTACGTGCCTCCGACGATCGGCGAGTACAATGGAACAACAGACCCAGATGATCATCTGGGTAAGTTCGATAACACAGCTACGCTCCATCAATATACAGATGGAGTAAAGTGCCGAGTCTTTCTTACCACTCTCTCGGGATCGGCTCAGCGATGGTTTCGGAGGCTGCCGGATGGATCCATCACTAGCTTCAAGGACTTCCGAACGGCCTTCCTCCACCACTTCGCCAGCAGTCGGCGTTATCAGAAGACAAGCGTCAGCTTGTTCGCCATCAAGCAAGAGCCGAGAGAATCGCTTCGAGCTTACATCCAGTGATTCAACCAAGTGGCGATGGATATTCCAATGGCCACATCAGAGACGATGATGAATGCCTTCACGCAAGGCCTTGTGGATGGGGACTTCTTCCGGTCGCTCATCCGAAAGCCGCCCCGAGATTATGATCACATGCTACATCGGGCTAACGAATACATAAACGTGGAAGAAGCGCAAGCCGCCCGGAAAAAGGAAACTCCAACCGAGCGGGCACCTATGCATGCCGAACGGAAATTGCACGCCGCTCAGCAGCCGCCTAGAGGACCAAAGGCCGAAGCAGTCCGCTCCCCTCGTGGGAAGTCCCAAGTTCAAGAAGTAGCTGCCGCTCGGCCCAAGCCAAAGAAGAGATGGACCCCTATGTTCTGCTCCTTCCACCGGACGGATACGCACAACACGAAGGATTGTCGAAGTCTTCCCTTCGTGGCTAATCCCGTTCCTAGGAATGCCGAACGACGGTCTCCTCCCAGCGACAGGAGACAAAGGACCCATGGAGCCGACCGGACCCGCCCCGAGAGGCGACATCAACATACGCCCGATCGACATCGTTCTCCAAGGCAGGAGAATCGCCGAGCGTCCAGAGAACGGTCCCGACCGTCCGCTCGGGAAGAGGAAAACAGAGGCAATACTTCCCGAGGCGAGATCAATGTTATTGCTGGTGGGCCAACCGGAGGAGACTCCAACCGAGCCAGAAAGGCGGGCGTCCGGCAACTCCAAATCCACGCAGTCGGTTGCAGCCAAGAGCGAGCATGTGGACCGGAGATCACTTTCGGGCCCGGGGACTTAGAAGGAGTTGAAGTGCCCCACGACGACGCTCTGCTCATTAAAGCGGTAATAGCAAATTACACTATTCATCGCATATTCGTTGACACAGGGAGCTCGGTCAACATCATGTTCAAGAAGGCGTTCGATCAGCTGCAAATTGATCGAGCCGAGTTGCTGCCCATGACGACCCGCTCTACGGGTTTACAGCAACGAAGTTCGGTAGGTCGGACGGATCCGGGCTACCTCAGAGGAGCCGCCAGAGGACAAGGACAACAAACTGTGGTGGTTGACTCTCCTCGTCCTACAACGTCATTTTGGGACGGCGGCGCTCGGCGAATTCCGAGCGTTCGTCAAGATCAAGTTCCCGTGGAAGACAAAGTGGGAGAAGTACGAGGAGACCAGTTAGCTTGGCGATGTTACATCGAAATGGTCGGAGTAGAAGTTCCGCTCGGAAGGCGCCCGAATCGAGGTACACGCCATAACCGAGAAACCTCCTGCTTTAATTTATGAGGAAAGGAGGAGGTTCAGATCCATCCGACCCGATCGGAGGCTACGACTTTATCGCCTCGATCTGGGAGAAAGAGGAGGCGATCCAATGCCTCCAACGAAATCATGATGTCTTCGCCTGTCGACACATGAGTTACCCGAATTTCGCCGAGCCTAGCGGATGATTGCATGTCCCCGGACGCCGGCGATGAAGCAGAAAAGGGATTTCGTGTCGGCGAGTAATGCCATCATCCGGCGAGTAGAAAACTCGAGGCCACATCTGCGAGGTTCAGTGGTGGCCAATGTAGTATTGGTCTCCAAGGGGGGCAAGTGGAGAGTCTGCATCGACTTTGGGACTTAAACAAAGCATGCCCAAGGACTTCTATCCTCCGCCGGATAGATCAGTTGGTGGACTCTACGGCCTGATCTGCATGCTTGACGCCTATCAAGGATATCATCAAGTGCCGGAAGATCAAGAAAAGTAAGCCAGTAAGACATATTGCTATAATGTGATGCCGTTCGGATTGAAGAATGCCGGGGCCACCTATCAACGCTTGATGAACAAAGTGTTCAAGGAGCAGATCGGGCGTAATCTGGAAGTCTATGTGGACGACATTCTTATCAAATCCGTCCGAACGGCCGATCTCTTCAAGGACATGGAAGAAACCTTCCGAACGCTGCGCAAATATGGAGTCAAGCTAAATCCCCTGAAGTGCCTGTTCGGGGCAAAAGGAGGTCGTTTTCTGGGGTACATAGTGACCGAGCGGGGAATCGAAGCAAATCCCAGCAAGGTGAAAGCTCTACAAGACATGCCGCCTCCAAGAAATACGAGGGAAGTGCAGCGTTTGACCGGTCGAATAACGGCATTGTCCAGATTTATCTCCAAAACCACCGACCGGAGCCTACCATTCTTCAAGATCCTGCGCAAGGCTACTAAGTTCCAGTGGGATGAAGAATACGATCGAGCGTTCGAAGAATTGAAGACATATCTTAATTCTCTGCCTATACTTGCCAAGCCGATCGGGGGTGAGTCACTTTATATTTATCTGTCTTCAACTGAGCATGCTGTAGGCTCAGCACTTGTGAGGTCGAGCGGCGAGGAGCAACCGGTGTATTTTCTAAGCCACATTTTAAAAGATGCTGAATCTCGTTACACCGGGCTCGAGAAGTTGGCCTTTGCTCTGGTTTTAGCCGCTTGGCGCCTCCGTCCGTACTTCCTAGCGCACACTATCATCGTCAAGACAAATAGCCCGCTCGGCCGGGTGTTATTAAACCCAGAAGCGTCCGGGCGGCTCATCAAATGGACGACGGAGTTAAGTGAATTTGACATCCAATACCAGCCCCGCTCGGTGATCAAAGCGCAATCCTTGGCCGATTTTGTGACTGAGGTGCAAAGGCCGGAGCCGGAAGCTGTGTGGAGGATATATGTGGATGGGTCATCCACTCGGCTCGGGAGCGGGATTGGAATATTGTTGCTCTCCCCTCAAGAAGAAAAGATGCACTTATCCGTCCGGCTGGATTATAAAGCAACCAACAATGAAGCAGAGTACGAGGCCCTCATAGCTGGCTTGCAGGCAGCTCGGCATGTGGGAGCCGGTCGGGTCACTCTTCACTCGGATTCGCAGTTAGCCGCTCAGCAGCTTTCTGGCACCTTTGAAATCAACAGCTCTCGGCTGAAACTCTACGCCGAAGCCTTCGAGAAGCTCAAGGCTGATTTTAGAGAAGTTATTGTACAGAAGATACCCAGAGCAGAAAATCAAGCAGCCGATGAGTTGGCCAGACTAGCAAGTTCTATAACGCCGGTCGTTATCCCGAAGTCAATTGAAAAAGTACTGCTGGTGGCGCACGTCGACCGGATGCAAGGCCTCACGTTTCCAAGCGACTGGAGGACACCTATTATAGAATTTCTCCGTTCGGGCACCACACCCTCCGATGAATATGCAGCCCGGCTCCTCAGAAGAAGAGCCGGTCGGTTTACACTCATCGGAGATCAGCTTTACAAGAAAGCTTTCTCATGTGTAAGCTCGGAGGACTCAGCTTACATCCTCCAGGAAGTACATCAAGGATCATGCGGGGGTCATCCGGGCGGGCGCTCGTTGGCCAAGAAGATCCTCTTGGCCGGATACTTTTGGCCAACTTTACAAACAGATGCCGCTCGGACAGTATCTACCTGCCTTTCATGTCAGAAGTATCACAACTTCTCCCACCGACCGGCCGAAGAAATGAAGGCATCAACCGTTTCGTGTCCGTTCGACCAATGGGAAATGGATATTGTGGGTCCATTTCCGATGGCGACCGGGCAGAGGAAATTTTTGCTGGTGGCGGTCGATTATTTTTCCAAGTGGGTGGAGGCCGAGCCGCTAGCCAGGATCACCGAACAGATGGTCAAAAAATTCATCTGGCAACACATCATCTGTAGGTTCGGTATCCCTCGCCGATTGGTTTCAGACAATGGACGGCAATTCACAGGGAAAGTGCTAGAGGATTGGTGCAAAAGCTACGGCATCGAGCAACACTTCACGTCCGTGGCTTACCCCCAAAGCAACGGGAAATCCTTCGTATTCTGCGCGCTCGGCTCGACCATCTCGGAGGAAGCTGGCCAGATGAGGTGTCGGGCGTCTTGTGGGCCCTCCGAACGGCTCCAAAAGAAGGAACGGGCGCCACGCCCTTCCATCTGGTGTACGGAGGCGAGGCGGTCATTCCGGTCGAAGTCGGTGTCGAGTCCGTCCTGATCCAATGTTACGATGAAGGCAACGCCGAGCAGAGGAACATGGAGCTGGATTTGGTTGACGAAGAGCGAGCCAAGGCATCCGTTCGGCTTATGGCATACCGGCAACGGATGATGCAAAACTACAACCGGCGCGTCATTCCCAGATCATTCCAGGTGGGCGATCTTGTCTGGAAGAAAGTCAAGCCGGTCGGCGATGTCGGCAAGCTGAAAGCTCCGTGGGCGGGTCCCTTCAGAATCAGCGAAAAGCTCCGCTCGGGCGCGTATTATTTGGAGGATGAGGGCGGTCGGCAGCTAGATAGGCCGTGGAGCGTGAACCACCTCCAGCCTTACCGGGCGGGGTGAAAGGTGCGCCAATGTAAATAATCCTGTGTACTTTTTTCGACTGTATACTTGAAATGCAGAAATGAAAAATCGGAGAAACAAATACAAGGCATCGTCAACGGAACGAAGGCCAAGGCCGCTCGGCCTGGTAAGGAGTTAGCCTCGGAAAGTCGACGAGCCCCGTCGTTAAAGATCGAGAGCCGCGCCGACCGGCTATAAATATCCGCGCCGTCGAGCTCCGACGTTAAATATCGAGAGACGAGCCGGCGTCTATAAACCCTCCGAGCGGAAAGCCGTCTAGCCCGAGCCGGCGCCTATAAATATCCGCGCCGTCGAGCTCCGACGTTAAATATCGAGAGACGAGCCCGCGTCTATAAACCCTCCGAGCGGAAAGCCGTCGAGCTCCGACGTTAAATATCGAGAGACGAGCCCGCGTCTATAAACCCTCCGAGCGGAAAGCCGACGAGCCCCGTCGTTAAAGATCGAGAGCCGCGCCGACCGGCTATAAATATCCGCGCCGTCGAGCTCCGACGTTAAATATCGAGAGACGAGCCGGCGTCTATAAACCCTCCAAGCGGAAAGCCGACGAGCCCTGTCGTTAAAGATCGAGAGCCGCGCCGACCGGCTATAAATATCCGCGTCGTCGAGCTCAGACGTTAAATATCGAGAGACGAGCTGGCGTCTATAAACCCTCCGAGCGGAAAGCCGACGGGCCCCGTCGTTAAAGATCGAGAGCCGCGCCGACCGGCTATAAATATCCGCGCCGTTGAGCTCCGACGTTAAATATCGAGAGACGAGCCGGCGTCTATAAACCCTCCGAGCAGAAAGCCGACGAGCCCCGTCGTTAAAGATCGAGAGCCGCGCGCCGGCTATAATATCCGCGCCGTCGAGCTCCGGCGTTAAATATCGAGAGCGAGCCGGCTCTATAAACCCTCCGAGCCGACGAGCCCGTCGTTAAAGATCGATCGCGCCACCGGCTATAAATATCCGCGCCGCCGAGCTCGACGTTAAATATTGAGAGAGGAGGCGTCTATAAACCCTCCGAGCGTAAAGCCGACGAGCCCCGTCGTTAAAGATCGAGAGCCGCGCCGACCGGCTATAAATGCGTCGTCGAGATCCGACGTTAAATATCGAGAGACGAGCCGATCTATAAACCCTCCGAGCGAAAGCCGTCGAGCCGCGTTAAAGATCGAGTCGCGCCGACCGGCTATAAATATCCGCTACCGCCGAGCTCCGGCGTTAAATATCGAGACGAGCCGGCATCTATAAACCTCCGAGCGGAAAGCCGACGGGCCCCGTCGTTAAAGATCGAGAGCCGACCGGCTATAAATATCCGCGCCGTCGAGCTCCGACGTTAAATATCGAGAGACGAGCCGGCGTCTATAAACCCCCCGGCCGAAAGCCGACGAGCCCGTCGTTAAAGATCGAGAGCCGCCGACCGGCTATAAATATCCGCGCGTCGAGCTCCGACGTTAAATATCGAGAGCCGCGCCGATAAACCTCCGAAGCGGAAAGTCGGCGAGCCCCGTCGTTAAAGATCGAGCGCGCCGACCGGCTATAAATATCCGACCGGCTATAAATATCCGCGCCCGAGCTCCGACGCGTTAAATATCGAGACGAGGCCTATAAACCCTCCGAAAGCGGTAAAGCCGACAGCCCGTCGTTAAAGATCGAGAGCCGCGCCGACCGGCTATAAATATCCGCGCCGTCGAGCTCCGACGTTAAATATCGAGAGACGAGCCGGCGTCTATAAACCCTCCGAGCGGAAAGCCGACGAGCCCCGTCGTTAAAGATCGAGAGCCGCGCTGACCGTCTATAAATATCCGCGCCGTCGAGCTCCGACGTTAAATGTTCCGACGTTCGATCGACTCTGCGGTCCGCACAGCTCATGGTTTAAAGGTCCTTGTCGGCTGGTACGGGCGATCTTGGTCAGCAAAGCGGAATGTTACGCGTACGGAATGTCTACCCGATCGGATGGGTATCACCAAATACTTCGTCCAAAAGGCCTTTCGATAATTAGCGAGCGGGCAACGTACATATTAAGTGAAGCATGGGGCAAGAATACAGAGTGCACGAAGGGAAAGCATTGCATTCAAAATAAAATCTCAGGCCGGGCGGCCCGAGTACAAAAAGGACCATATTTATCCGAGCGGCCAAATTACAAAAATTACTCTATATAATCGTAGAGGGTCTTGGGGATGGTCTCCAGGAGCGCCACCTGATCGCCAGCCGAAATATTAGTGAGCTCTAGAAGCAGGCCCTTCGACTTCAGATAAGTCATAGTGGCCGTCATGGCCAAGTCGAAGGCTGTGTACATCCGCTCGCATATTTTCTCCGAGAATTCGGGCGACCGGATGTAACTTTGTCTTAGAGCAGCAACCCGACCCGGCTCGGCCTCCTGGTACTCTTTGAAGGCCAATTGAGCTGCAGAGAGGGATTCCTGCAGAGCGGTCAGCTCATTCTTATACTTGGTCGCTTCGGCCGAGCGGCTTACTTTCTCCTGGTCGAGCTGATCCATCAACTCCTTGACCTTTAGCTCTAGGCCCCGAGCCTCCACATTTTTCTTCTCCAAGTCAGATATGGCCGTATTCTTCCGAGTGGTGGCCAAGGTAAATTTTTGCTCGAACGACTTGACTTGCCGCTCGAGCTCGGCCAGATGATGAGCCTGGTCGGCTGTTTTCTTCCGTTCGGCCTCCAGCATGTCTTGAGCCTTCTTCAGCTCCTTCTGCAGCTCAGAGTAGGATGGTCCCTGAGAACCGGACGGACCAACCGCTGCCTTCAATTGGCGCAGCTCTTCATCTACCAAGGCCAAGCGGTTACAAACCGCAATTTCTTCCACCCATCTCTGACGAAAGAAAATAGAAACTGTTATTGGCCGAACAGAATGAAGGCATACAAAACTTGGGATGAAATGGACTTACCCTGGTGGCCTGCTGCATATGACTGTTGGCCAAATTCCCGATCGGAATCACCGCGATGCGCGCCCGAGCGTCCGCCCACATCTCGGCTAGAGGCCCTTTCAAAGTAATGGTATGCTCGGGTACAGTCGGTCGGGCGGTCTCTGGCAATAGCTCTTCGGTAGGAAGGTGAAGGGTAACCCGAATCGTGCGTCCGGGGCCGTGGGTTGTCCGACCGGCAGTTGGAAGGGGATCAGAAGCCAGCGCAGAATACTGGGAATGGATGGTCGAGCGCTGGACTGAATGGCGAGGGGGCGGAAGGGTGCTGATTGGAATAGCCTCCATCGGCGCGGCCGGCTCGTCCCAGTCAAAAGGTGTCCGGTCAGACGAAATGGTTTCAGGCATTGGCGCCTTGCCCCGAGCGTTTTCAGTGACCCGCTCGGCTGGTTGAACCGCGGACGCCGCCGACCGCGAAGGAGTTTCCACTCGATGCCTCTTTTGTCGAGGCTGCTCCTCCTCCCGAGCGGAAGCTTCCCCGGGGGCAGTTGGTTCTTCAGGAATGGCTTCGCTGGCAACGTTTTGTTGAGAAGTGGGAGCGGTCGACTCACCCTGAGTCCCGCTCTCTCCTTCGTGGGATCCGACCGGCTGGATACCCAAAGCTTCCATTTCCCGGGTCGCCGCGGCTTCCAGAGCGGCCGCCTTTCTCTTCAAAACACCGACCATGACCGAATCCATAACGATGTCCGCTGCAAAGAAAGGAAAAAAAATCAGTTAGCAATCAAAGCAAATGCCCAACCCAAGTGCTTACCGAAGCCGGTCGGGAGAGGAGTCCGTATAGGACTCAGCCCAAAGATGTACATCACTCCCTCATGGAGAAGTTTGTTGATGTCAAGTCGCAGACCGGCCAGTATGTTTGCAGCGTGGAGGTAGTCCGGTCGGGTCTTGAACTTCTTCAACTCGGGAGTAGGAGGCAGAGTGACCTGCCACTGGGTCGGGAAGTCTGCCTGATGAAAAATAATCCTTCCAATGTTTATTGGAGGTAGGAAGTTTGTTGAAAAGACCAAGCCGGGCCTAGCACGGAACATGAAGGTGCCCGGCTCGGCTTGCTTGGGGTAATAAAAATAAAAGAAGACCTCCGGTCGGAGGGGGATGTTGTGAATCTTGAACAAAACGACGACACCGCAGAGGAGACGGAAAGTATTGGGTACTAAGCTACCGAGCGGCACGCCGAAAAACTTACAGACATCTATGATGAACGGGTGTACAGGAAAACGGAGACCAGCTGTAAACTGGTCTCGAAAGACACGGAACGCTCCGCGCGGCGGTCGGTGAGGCCGAGCGGCAGGACCAGCTAAGCGAATTTCGAAATCCTCTGGGATTTCGAAATTATCAGCCAGAATATCGAAGTCCCGCTGTTCGAATCGGGACTGCATGGTGGTGTACCATGGGCCGAGCGATTGATCTTCAGGATGGGAGGAGCTGGCCATGGGTCGTTCGGGAAGAATTGGAAGAAAAAAAAATGCAGGAGAAAAATAGTAGCAAGCGAAAGGAAGTTTCAAGGATCGAAACTAAGAAAGAAATGCTGAAGAAACACCGGGAAGGCAGAAGGAAAGATGTAAAACCTTGCTGTGGGAAAAGGGGGCCAAAGAAAAGGCGCCGGAGAGCGTCGGAGAGCAGAAACAAGATCGCCGGAGCTCCGAAGCACTGGAGGCGGTGGTCGAGGACGCAGAAGCAAATGAGGGAGAAAAGGAAACGAAGGCTTTATAGGGCGGAGGCCGGCCGGCCTCCACCGTTGGATCCAGGTCACGGGAATCAAAGCGTGCATCTCACCGTTCATTTCGAATCGCTTCGATCGCATCAAAACACCATGCCGCCGCCACCGTAGGCTGATGGCATTGCGCCACGTGGCGTTCTACCATTCGGAGCATTTAATGAAAGCATGCTCAACCTTAATGTCGGAGATTGGCGCAAAACCCGAGGAGATCCGGTGAATGCTATTGTTGATTTGTTCAAGGCCATCTCGCTAAGGCGATCGCTATATTAGCACGGAGGAGCTGCCCGGCTAGATTCGCAGTCCAGTCAGTCGGACAATTCGCCTCCTTCGACTAGACTTGAAGGGGAGGCAAGTGATCCGGTTGTAAGAACAGGGGACCCCCATCCGGTGGAGTCAACGCCACGTGGAAGTCAAAGGGGCGGTGTCCGGCCGGAGAAGGGTAGGTCCGACCGGCTGGCCAGCCGGTGTCGGGCCAGTGGTCAAAGGCGCCCTGACGGAAGTCAGGGTTCCGGCGCTCAGTGGACAGATTGCAGGGCCGAGCGGACGGCACACTCGGCCAAAGACAAGGAAACATACTGTTACTGGTCTCCACAGAACAAGCTATTAAGAATCCCCCAAGTAAATCACCGTATACGGCCGGCCGGACACTTATGAAGCCGGCCGCTCGGACTCCATGTCGGGAGCAAGGGAGAAAGACAAGGGACGTCTCTCTGACAGCGAACATGTTCAGGCCATACTCCGGATCTTATGTCAGGAGGTTTCGTTGTCCCATCAGGGACATGCTAGTACCGTAGCAGTATGGGTCAGGTAAGCTCACTGACAAGCCCATACTGGGGTATGGGCTGAGGACACGTGTGTGCCTCGATCAGTGTGCACACACTCCTTCCCAACTTTATATAAGAGCTCGCAGACCTTCGCCAAAGAGAGGTTTTTTTTACGCATTCTATAATTCTTAGAGCCACTTTCTTGCTGTGAGCTTTGCCTGACTTGAGCGTCGGAGGGTCGTCGCCGGGAACCTCCCCGGCCCGACTTCTGTGCAGGATCGTCGGAGCGTCGCGCATTTAGTCGGAGATCCACAGCAGCAGCAGGGGAGCGCTACGTGCCCAGCGTCCATTAGTTCAGCGATTCGGACAGGATCAAGTATTATAGTATAAATTAAAAATTATAGTTGATGTTCATTTGATAAATTGTGTGTTCATTATATTGTTACAGGTGTTGGAGATAAACAATATACTCATGAGAAACTTACTGCTATTCATCCATATTTAGAAAGTCATCATCCAATGGACAAATGGGTCTCTCTCACAATAGAATGTCCACAATAAGAAGACAGGTAAGTAAATGAGAAACAGTAAGAATATAACAATTGTATATTAAATATAAAAGATTAAATTGCTAATGTTATTTACAGCGTTTATTGTGGCTTCTTTGTGATGCAATACATTCGATGTCTGTTATATGATTTAGAGATGAACTTTAATCAAGGAGACATGAAAAAAAAAAATTAGAATTGATATACTATCATCAATCTTGAGGGACAAGTTCTGCATAAAATCAGATTAATTATCCAGTGTTGCAAGAAAAATTATTAGGTAGGGAATGTAAAGCTACAATTTTGTAAAGTGGTGTTATTTTGATCATCTTTGTATGTATTGTATGTAGTACATCCAGTGTTGTAATGTAAATCTACATTTTTGTATAGTATTGTTACTTGGATCATCTTTGTATGTATTACATCCACTGTTGTATGAAAAAAAATTCGGTAGGGAATGTAAAGCTATAATTGTCTAGATATTTCAAAGTGGGTGCTTGTAAATTGGGTTTCATCTGTAAGTTATGACTAAATTACAATAAGTTTTAGCTAGAACGTGTCAGGCCCACGTTGGGCATGATATGGGATCATATCAAGCCTAACGGTAAGCCTGATATGGGAAAATATCAGTTTCTTTTAAATCCTACTATGAGAATTGTATAGTTGAATTATTTCCTGAATAACAAATAGGGTTGTAAATTAAGTTTCAACTCTAAGTTATGACCTAAAAAATAGGGTTTTGTTGTGCTTGTAAAATAAAACTTGAAAGTGTGTGTTGTTCATTGGATTCCAACAACTGCACTGTTCCGTGCCAAATGGCATGACACAAGAACTTCATTGATAGTGGTTAGAACCTAGGTTTGACACTATATCTACCTTCTCCTCACTCAACCCTTCCCAGTGATCGATATTTTGGTAAAATTTGACTATCATAGGTCTATCTGTGAAATTCACTAATGGACCTAGAGAGATCAAATTGCACCTAAATCAATTCCAGTGGCTTTTTGATGCATCAAGGACTTCAACGATGTCATCTATTGTTGATTTACATCTCTTTAGAGTCAATCTAATCTTACGATAAATTTTAGTCAGAACGTGGGCATGATATGGAAAATAGTAGGCCCACCGGTGGGCTTAATGTGAGATAATATCATGCCCAAGTTAGGCCTGATATGGGATCATATCAGGCCCATAGTAGGCCTGATATGGGATCATATCAGGCCTAACAGTAGACCTGATATGGAAAAATATTAAGCCATTTTAAATCTTGATGTAAGAATTGTATAGTTGAATTATTTCTTGAATAACAAATAGGGTTGTAAATTGAGTTTCAACTCTAAGTTACGACCTAAAAAATAGGATTTTATTGTGCTTGTAAAATTAAAACTCGAAAGTGTGTGTTGTTCATTGAATTCCAGCAACTACAGTGTTTAGTGCCAAATGACACAACATAAAAACTTCATTGACAATGGTCAGAACCTAGGTTTGACACCATATCTACCTTCTCCTCACTCAACCCTTCTTGGTGATCGATATTTTGGTGAAATCTGACTACCCTAGGTCCATTAGTGGATTTTGGTCAAAATCCACTGATGGACCTAGAGAGATCAGATTGCACCCAAATTAATTCCTATGGCTTTCTGATGCATTAAGGAGTCCAATGATGTCGTCTATTATTTATTTACATCTCTCTAGAGCCAATCTAAACTTATGATAAATTTTAGCCAGAATATGGATATGATATGGAAAAATAGTAAGCCCATCGGTGAGCCTGATGTAAGGTAATATCAAGCCCAAGCTAGACCTTATATGGGAAAATATCAAGCCCACATTTTAATACAAACAATTTTTTTTTATCATAACAACATTATATCATAGTATTTTTTATCATAACAACATCATATCATAATTTTGTTTACATATGTATATTGAAGTATCCATATAGACAACGATCACACTTGCTCGATCCAGTTTTTGTTTGTCATAATTTTATGTCCAACTCTAAATCTATAAGATTTAATTTGAGTTTGCTTAAATGTAATTAATCTCTTAAACATCAAACTCTCCACATAGCGCATTACACAAAAGGTGCAATCTAACCTGCAAGATAAATTTTTTAAGTAGGTAAGAATCAATTTCATTCAAGAAATTTACAAGTGGTAAATAATTACTTACGATTTGGTTTGTGTTAGGCCATTTACTTGAATCATTTTAAACTCTCTTGATGAAATAGGTCGTAGTCCTTAATGCCACATATCAAAGTATATGTTGTCTATACCCTTAAAAAACTCCACCTACACGTAAAAGATATTAGTATTCAATACATATCAAAAGCTTAATTTGTTAAATATATATAACTTAATACTTATAGTTGTTTCAAATATAGCAGTGTAATGGTATGTATGCCCGAGAGAGTTATAATGAATGAATAGACCTTCTTCCATGTCGATGATCATTAGATGCCAATGATCATCTTTGTTATTGAGCGGACAGAGGATATATTTAATGGCTTCATATTCATCAATTTGACAAGTTTGTTGCAAAACTTCTGTTGGATTGAGATGCGCTAGAGGGGGGGTGAATAGCGCTTGCGGCTATTTCGTTCGATTATCAGAATCGTAAAACAAACGTCGAGTAATTAAAGCAGCGGAATAAAAATAAGCAAACACAGAAGAACACAGTCGTTTACTTCATTCGGAGCCTAGATCGACTCCTACTCGAAGGCCCGCGATCCTTGATCACTTTCCGTGGGCAACAACTATAAGCTCGTATAATTATTACAAACTAATTACAAATGTAACTGTAATTAAAGTTATACCGACAACAGTGGTAGAAAAATCTGAGCTCCGGGTCGTCGGAATGTTGCAGCAGCACTTCAGAAGCAATACTTGAGCAGAACACAGCACGAGGAAGCTTTTTGTTTCGTTATCTTTTGCTACTGCTCGAACCCCTCTTATAAAGGGTGTTCAAGGCGCCTTGAACCTCTCCAAGGCGCCTCCAGGCTGGCCGCGTCACCCACTTGGATCAGAACTGACCTGGTCGAACTTTATCTTGTTCAAGGCGCCTTCAACCTCTCCAAGGCACCTTCATCAACTTGTTCAAGGCACCTTGAAGTAGGGGTGTCAATTCGGGTGGGTCGGGTCGGGTTGGGTCGGGTTGAGTTTTTTTTTTTTTTTTAACCCAACCCGAACCCGACCCGAACCCGAGTTCAACCCAAAACACCTCAACCCGAACCCGAACCCGACCAACCCGATCAACCCGAACCCGACCCATATAACCCGAAAATCCGATTCAAAACGACTTTTTTGGGCTATTTTCCCTATAATTCTTCACTTTTATCTCAATATTCCATCATTATCATACAAACATGATATTAATATACATAAAAACATCTAAATTTTTAAAATAAAATTTGATTTAACCCCAAAAGAACCCACAAAACCCTATATTTAAGCCAACCCGGTCAACCCGGGTCAACCCGAACCCAACCCGACCCAACCCGAAATTTTTTTACTCTCCAACCCGAACTCGACCCGAACCCGAAAATGCCCAACCCGAACCTGATTTTTTTCGGGTCGACTCGGGTTGGGTCGTCGGGTCGGGTTCATTTTTGACACCCCTACCTTGAAGCTTGCTTCGCAGCCAACTCAGGTTTTGCACCCGAGGCGCCTCCAAGCTCCATGGAGGCGCCTCGGACACTGTTCATCCAAGGTTAATCTTTGCACTTTGGTCCCTGCAAGATACATTAATACCAAATATACCCTGCAGCATAAAGTTAGCACATAAAACATAATAGAAGTGATAATGACAGTCTCCGGACTGTCCGAGTCTGACTTCGAATTTCCAACTGGAAACCCTAGGTCGACCCGACGCCTACTGTTCCCTCTGCGGGGAACGCGTCCTCACCTACTCCACTCAGAAGATTTACCTGATGCCAGTCCGGTCCTCCAGACCGACTGGGCTTTCCGCCTAGGGTTACCACCCCCTAGGACCTAGGGTTACCACCCCCTAGGGTTTTTCTCCACCTAGGGTTACCACCCCCTAGGACCTAAGGTTAGCCCCACTTAGGATTTTCCTCCACCTACGGTTACCACCCCCTAGGACCTAAGGTTGCCGCCCCTTAGGGTTTTCCTCCACCAAAGGTTACCACCCCCTAGGACCTAAGGTTACCCCTTAGGATTTCCCTTCACCTAGGGTTACCACCCCCTAGGACCTAAGGTTACCGCCCCTTAGGATTTTCCTCCACCTAGGGTTACCACCCCCTAGGTCCTAAGGTTATCGCCCCTTAGGATTTTTACCTGCGTAACCGCAGTTAGGACTTTCCTGCACACTTGTTTAAGCTTATTAGATAACAAAACAACTTAACTTGAACCCTTTGACATAATCAAAACACTCGTTCGATAGTCGGATGCTTCCCGCACCAACAACTTCTTCTTTCATCATCTCAAATGTTTTCTATGTAAATAAGATCCATTTCATTTAAAGACTAAATTCAAGAAATAATAAAAAGATGATTTACGGTAGTCAAATACTTACAGCAAAGCAACCCCACAAAAGATGGATGGCAAATATGATTTTCCACAAGTTTTAGTTTCATGTGCGATAATTGAAAAATATACATTGATGTAATCACCATGTGTCCACTGAGTCCAATCAAAGATTATAAATAAATCTTCCATATCTAGTGAAAAATTTGGGTTGGACCAGATTGGAACCATCGTAGCCCTTCATAAACAACAAAAACATAGTAACAATTTTCCACTATTAATATTATTAAACTCCATAAATCATTAATGTTTTACATAATGATGCAATTATGCTACCAAGTAACATACTTTAATTGACTAATCTTCAATAATTCATCTGCTATAAATAGGCTTTTATTCTTCTTGAAAGATGTCTTTGCTTGCTGACCAAATTCATAGATAAAAATGTCATTGAGGATTAAAAGATGAGTATGCTTTTGTCACCCTCTTTATTCATCCTTATTCTTTCTAAATATGTCTTGAAACCCTATCTATAATATTTGATTTTTGACTTCCTGAAGATGAGTACATTTGATTTGTTGAGTTGATGAAACGGTGGAACTTACAGTTGATGTGACAGTAGCTACTGAATCTATATGTTGAATGATCTCTTTGCCTTTCCCTTGACCTTTAGATATAACTTTTCTATGGTTCTCTTTCCTTTGGGCCCTTGTTCAAATGTTGTTGCTAGGGGCCTCACACCCTTACAAACTAGCCTCTTTACTCTTGTATGTGTTGGTGGTATGGCCTCTTTATTTGTGGTAGGGGCTGCTTGTATGTCTTCATATTCCTTCATCTACAGCTTAGTTTGGAGCTCTTTGATTTTACTTTCGGCATCAACAATTAACATATCTTTTGTTGATAAGATATCATCCTTTTCATTTATAGTCGTGACCATCTCCCTTTTAACATCCTTCAAACTTTAAACAACAATATTTAATTGTTACTTTAAATTTTTAATATGTTCTACCATTTCCTTGCACTCGCTGCAATTGAAACTCTCTGGGCAATACAGTATACCTTCTTAACCCTGATGTGAAGAACCTTGACCTAATAGATCAAGTCCTTGAGTTGGAGTAAACTAGTCTGGTACCAAAATTAGTTTTGACTCTGTCGAAATTAAATCTACAATAATTTTCTCATCACTCACATGGTCTATCATCTTTTTGACTGTGTCAACATGATAGTTAGGCCAACGCCGCCAAAATGATTCTAGGAAATAGTTCAGGATGCTTTGGATTAATGAAATAGATATGCTCACTCACTCATACCTACAATATGATTATAATGATTAAAAATAATTCAGACCAAATATTGTGAGCCAAATATAATCTAACTTACCACCAATATAGTTGGAAATTCCTTGTTAGGGGTTGAATCATCAACTTATGGTTTTGGCCTCAATGTAACCTCCAAACCAATGACCTTCAATTGAGGAGGCATGAAACTGTAAACCACATTACACCAGTTAAACCTGGATAAGTTATCAAAATCATTTAGGCAGACAAACAGGGATATAACACAGGTAATCTAGCAACGATACTAGTACCACAAAGCAGAACAGTTGTAAAAAAATACAGAATATAAAGCTGATAGTACAGCTTGTCATTTGATCTTGACTTCATTATGAGTTCCTCCAAATGCTTGGCAGAACAATCAGACTCTTGGAAAACCTCTATGTACAGTCGGTTGGTTGCCTCATTTAAATCAAGTGGAGTTGTGTCTCCATTGTCGGGTAGGCCTAGAATCAGTGCAACATCAACGTTTGTGAATTGTAATTTTTTTTCTCGTGAAAGATGAAGGCGTGTTCCTTTAAATCCCAATTATCAAACATATTTTGGACCACAGCTGTTACATAAGGATAATTAGTGAGGTCGAGGACCCACGAGAAGGGTGTGCTTCGAATCAACTGTTCTTGTTGTGCTATTGGTTGAACGAAAGAAATAAATTTCGTGAAATAGAAATGGCTACTTTTCCAGTTCATTCTTTTATTGTGCCCTCTGTTTACATAACTTGGATAACTGGGTCAAGCAACACCTCTACTTAAGGACTCTGTTTTAAAGTTATCCCAAACTGAGCAAGCATAGCAAGCATAAACCACTAGTTATTATCAAAACGAATTCGGCCGCCCTAAATACTAATGATAACCCCAAGTGAAATAAAAACTAAATAAGCAATGGAGCTACGTACATTCGAGAAAGAAGATGATGGCAATCTTAAGTCATAGGAGGTTTGTGAAATGCCAAGTTTTCGCCTCGATCACAATTTAGTTGACCTAATTTTGAGAAAGAATATGAGTCAAAGATGTGTTTTGTAAATCATGTTAGGACTGATATGAGAAAATATCAAGCACAACTTCACCTTATATGATCTCATACCTTGTTGGGCCTGATATTATCTCACATCAGGCCCACTAGTGGGTCTATTATTTTTTCATATCAGGCCATGTTTTGGCTGAACTTTATCGTAAGATTAGATCAGCTCCAGAGAGATGTAAATCAATAATAGATGACACCGTTGGAGTCCTTAATGTATTAGAAAGCCATAAAAATTGATTTGGGTGCAATCTGACATCTCTAGGTTCATCAATGGGTTGTGACCAAAATCCACTGATGGATCTAGGGTAGTCAAATTTCACCAAAATATTGATCACTAGGAAGGGTTGAGTGAGGAGAAGGTAGATATGGTGTCAAACCTAAGTTCTAACCACTATCAATGAAGTTCTTGTGTCATGCCATTTGGCATGGAACAATGCAGTTGTTGGAATTCAATGAATAACACAAACTTTCGAGTTTTAATTTACAAGGACAACAAAACCCTATTTTTAGGTCGTAACTTAGAGTTGAAACTCAATTTACAACTCTATTTGTTATTCAGGAAATAATTCAACTATACAATTCTCACATCAGGATTAAAAAAGGTCTGATATTTTTTCATATTAAGCCCACCATTGGGCCTGATATTTTTCCATATCAAACCCACCATTGGGCTTGATATGATCCCATATCAGGCCCAACGTGGGGCTGATATTTTCCTATATCAGGCCCAGCTTGGGCCTGATATCATCTTACATCAGGCCCACCAATATGGGCTTGATATTTTTCCATTTCAGACCCACATTCTGGCTAAAATTTATTGTATGATTAGATCAGCTCCTGAGAGATATAAATCAACAATAGACGGCACTATTGGAGTCCTTGAAGCATCAGAAAGCTATAGGAATTAATTTGGGTGCAATCAGATCTCTTTAGATCCATCAGTAGATTTTGACCAAAATCCACTGATGGACCTATGGTAGTCAGATTTCACCAAAATATCAATCACTGGGAAGGGTTGAGTGAGAAGAAGGTAGATATGATATCAAACCTAGGTTCTAACTACTATCAATAAAGTTCTTGTGGTGTTCCATTTGGTACGGAATAGTGCAGTTGCTAAAATACAATGAACAACACACACTTTCAAGTTTTCTTTTACAATCACAACAAAACCCTATTTTTTAGGTCATAACTTAGAATTGAAACTCAATTTATAACTCTATTTGTTATTCAGAAAATAATTCAACTATATAATTCTCACATCAGTATTAAAAAGGGCTTGATATTTTCTAATATCAGACCCACATTCTGGCTAAAATTTATTATAAAGATTAGATCAACTCCGAAGAGATGTAAATCAACAATAGACGGCACCGTTGGAGTCCTTGATGCATCAGAAAACCATAGGAATTGATTTAGGTGCAATATGACCTCTCTAGATCCATTAGTGGATTTTGATCAAAATCCACTGATGGACCTAGGGTAGTCAGATTTCACCAAAATATCGATCACTAGGAAGGGTTGAGTGAGGAGAAGATAGATATGGTGTTAAACCTAAGTTCTAACCACTGTCAATGAAGTTCTTGTGTCGTACCATTTGGCATGGAACAGTGCAGTTGCTGGAATTCAATGAACTACACACACTTTCGAGTTTTAATTTACAAGCACAACAAAACCATGTTTTTTAGGTCATAACTTAGAGTTGAAACTCAATTTACAACCCTATTTGTTATTCAGAAAATAATTCAACTATACAATTCTTACATCAGGATTTAAAAGGGTCTAATATTTCTCCATATCAGGCCCACCATTAGGCCTGATATGATCTCATATCAGGCCGAACATGGACCTCATATTTTCCTATATCAGGCCTAGCTTGGGCCTGACGTTCTAGCTGAAATTTATCATAATTTAGTCATAACTTTTAGATGAAACCCAATTTATAAGTACTCACTTTGAAATATCTAGACAATTAACACTACTCATATCATAGATATAAAATTTATAAAACTCAACACAACTATTTATCTTTAAATTCATGCAAACATATACTAGTAAAAAAAATATATGGATGTACTACATGCAAAAATTTCCTGGATGTACTACAATCAAAAGATATGGATCTATTCTTGCCTTCATACAAAATATATAAATCAAGGATAATATTCTTGCTTACAAAATATTCTTGCATGCATATACCAGTAAGTCAATTAGCAGGGGTTGGAGGCATTCTACAAATCCTTTGATTATGGTCAAGTTGTTTGTAGCGGCTGTATTTGATTTTTACCTTCTCGTTATGCTTCTACTTGATCCATGCCTTCTTTCGCCTATCGGGCAACACAAGGCTACGAGGACATAAAACTATAAAGTTATTTATACCACAAGGCTAAAACTCCTTGCTTCGACAAGGATAAATATGATTCATGTAAGTGGCCTTCCAATTTTGTGAATGAAAGTAATGCTGACAATACGGGAGTGTATCCATGTTCTGATGACTAATTATAACAATAGTATGTGAGCAAGGTAATCCAGAATTTTGAAACTCTCCGCAGTTGTAATATTTTCTTTCCAAATCAACAATGTATGAAGCACCCCGGATCTCTACTTCCATTTCAGATTCAGAGTAGGGGTGAACTTTATATGGTCTAGATTTATCTCTCCTTGAATCCATTTCTTTAGTAGCATTTGGTGTCAAAACACCCTCCCATTTTAAGCCTTCCTCCCTCTGGTTATAGAAACGTTGAGCTACTTTTCTTCTAGTATTTTCAATTAATTTATTTTGGGAAGTTCATGTATATACTTGAATAAAGTATTTAAACTCTCTACACAATTAGTTGTTAGCATTGTGTACCTTCTTTCACTAAAGTGTGCATTAGTCTATCTTTTAGGGTTAATGTTCTAAAGCCACTTATGGGCATCTAGATATTTTTCAAGAATGGACTGATTATGAGATCATACTAGAGTGTTTTGTTTTCTCATGTTGCCACCCAAAACAAGCCTAAAGATGACCTACTGCCAGTATCTATTACCATGTTGCAAGACATGCGATAGCAACAAAAAACATGATGGGTGGTCGAGTAGACTTTCCTATCTGCTGATATAATGTCACGATGTCGATCTAATATTATGCTCATTGATTGTGCATTGACAGCTAAGAATATCTTTGTATGATCTAAAATATACTCCCATGATGACCTACATTCAACTTCAATGATTCCAAAGGTAACTGGGAGGACATTCTTATTACCATCGATCATTGTAGCCATCAACAACACACCCGGATATTTTCCTCTTAGATGTGTGACATCAATTCCGATCAATTTGTGTAGGTACGACCTAAATACTCTTCGACATGCGCCAAAAATCCAAAAAAAACACTAGAACTTATTGTTACCATTCTTGTGTAGTGTCACATAAGTTTCAGGATCCCTGACTCTCAACTCACGTAGATATAGTGGAAGATCCTATATGTTTAATCATAATCTCCAACCACCTTTTTTATCATTTTCTCCTGGGCTATGTATGTTTTTATGTATGATATGGTCACGCCAAAGCTAGCTTTTATATTAGATATAATCATACTTGGTTTGTACTATTCGTTAGAAACAAATTGCTCTTCAATAAAAGATGCTACAAATAAGGAAGAGCAGGCTTGATGATCAACACTTTCCTTTATGGTGCTACATTGGTGTTCTTTTATATATTTTATAATAGCAAACTCCAAATCACCCCACCCAACCATGCTCCATGTACATGGTTGCTTAAAGTAGACTGCTTTCACTTTATTTATCTGGGGTTCAACTGGGTTATATATCATATTTTTATTCATGGGATGCTTCACAAGTGCATTCTTAAACTCTTATCGAGAAGCAAAAATTTGTCGAACAAAAAATTCATCCTTATCTCTTGCCTCTCCTATAGGCCTTTGTAACAATCGAGAATTCAAAATATATGGATCATCATCACTTATGAACTCCTATAAGTCACTGTACTGCTCTAGGGGAAATTTATATTGTTCAATCTGCATATCATCAACTAAGAACTCTTGTGCATCTATATTACATTGTAATTCCTCTGAAATCCGGATATGATGCTCTTCCTCCTCACTCCAAGTAGAATCAAAGTATTCGACAAGTGTCATACCAGGATTTTAAACCTCATCTTCTAGGTGACTTCCTTCTTCATTTAAATCAAAGGTCAAATTACTTGTATTTCTAATTGTGTTACCCACACCAGTATACTCAGAAGTAGATGGAATATAAGTTCTAGATTGTTATACTATATTAGCTCCCTATTCTATAATAGAATTTGCATCAAGTGTATTCCATATTTCAAAGAGAATTTCTTCAGCAATATGATCATCTCTGAAAAATTAATTTCAAACTAAGTTAGCAAAGTTACAATGTAAGAATCAATGATGTTAAAATTCAAAAAGCAACCAACAATAGAGCATGTGTACATACTGTTGGATCGTGATGTTTCGATAGAGGGGGGGGTGAATATCGAATGTAAAATTTGTTCGAGTATAAACGTAGCGGAAATAGAAAAATAATGCTAACACAAACCAATTTTACTTGGTTCGGAGCCTGTGTCGACTCTTACTCCAAGGCCCGCACATGAGGGTGCTTTCGTTGAGCAATTCACTAGCAATTCGAATAATCGTTTTACAATTGAAAGTATAGTTGCTAATGAAAAAATAAAGCAGTACCGACAGAGGAAGGAATCGAAAAGAAAAGAGCGCATTGTCGGAGCTTTGCAGCGTCGCAGGAGCACAGAAGAGCAGATCGTCAATTCGGAGTTGTTGTTGAAGCTCCACCCCTGTCCCTTCTTTTATATGAAGCTCGGGGCGCCCCGGATCCCTTCTGGGCGCCTTGGTGGGACATGGCAGGTCCAACCAGTGAGCTCCACGTGGCGACGACGTGTTTGGATAAAAATCGCCTCCCGGGCGCCCGGACCTCCGAGCGCCCAGACCACCTTTTTCCAGGGAGCACCTTGCCTGCAAAACAAGGTTAGTCCAAGGCAAATATATAAATTATAACCTACAAAACAGAGTGTTAGTTCAGTTTATAGTTTAGCAAAAAGAGTATGACTTAGATTCCGTCTTTCCGAGACCGGAATCTAGTCACGATCTCGACTTGGATATCCGAAATGGATCTAAGCCGGATCGACGCCTAATGTTCCCTTCCCGAGAACGCATCCTCACAGTCACTCCCTTCCAGTGACTTACCTTTACTCACCTGCCAAACGTCCAGTCAACCCTTCGACCCGTCTAGACTTCTCGCCAAGCGTTCGGTCAGCCCGTCGACCCGCTTGGACTTCTCGCCAAGCGTCCGGTCAGCCCGTCGACCTGCTTGGACTTTGTGCCAGACATCTGCTCAGCCCGACCTGTCTAGGCTTAGCATGCACACTCAATCAGAGTGTTAGATCACGACAAACCTAACTTAACCTGATTTGTCATTCATCAAAACTTGAGTTAGACCGTTAGTGCTAACCGCACCAACACATACTAGATTTTCATAATTGATTAATGGATTTTAACTAAAACACACTGATGGACCAAGGATATTTGGATTTCAGCAAAATAGAAATCAATAAGAAGGGTTGAGAGGAGAAGGTAAATATGGTGTCAAACCTTGGTTCTAACCATTGTCAATTAAGGTCTTGTGTCATGTCATTTGGCACAGAGGAGTGCAGCTGTTGGATTTCAATCAACTCCTCCATGTGGACTTTAAATTTATAAGCTCAACAAAACCCAATTTTTTAGGTCAGAGCTTACATTTTAAACTCAATTTACAAGCCTTATATGCTATTCATGTAATAATTCATTATACAGTTCTCATATCAAGATTCAAAAGGACTTGATATGACACCATATCAAGACCATCATGGGCCTGATATGCTCTCATATCAGGCCCTACGTGGGCCTGATATGCTCCCATATCAGGCCCATGTTGGGCCTGATATGGGAGCATATCAGGCTCACGTTGGTCCTGATATGGGAGTCACGTTGGTCCTCATATAGTGTCATATCAAGTCTATATTGAGCTTGATATGTCATATTAGGCTCACGTTTTAGCTAAAAATTTATCAAGAAATAATTCAATTATACAACTCTCATATCAGGATTAAAAAGGGATTGATATGATCTCATATCATGCCCAAAGTGAACCTAATATTTTTCCATATCAGGCCTAGGTTGGGTCTGATATTATCTCACATCAGGCTTACCGATGGGCCTGATATTTTCCCATATCAAGCCCACATTTTGGCTAAAATTTATCTTAAGATTAGATCAGCTCCAGAGAGATGTAAATCAATAATAGACCGCATCGTTGGAGTCCTTGATGCATCAGAAAATCATAAGAATTGATTTGGGTGCAATCTGACATCTCTAAGTCCATTAAGGGGTTTTGACCAATATCCACTAATAGACCTAGGGTAGTCAGATTTTACTAAAATATTGATCACTGGGAAGGGTTGAGTGAGGAGAAGGTAGATATAGTGTCAAACCTAGGTTCTAACCACTGTCAATGAAGTTCTTATGTTGTGCCATTTGACACGAAACAGTGCAGTTGCTAGAATTCAATGAATAACACATATTTTCGAGTTTTAATTTACAAGTGCAACAAAACCCTAGTTTTAGGTCGTAACTTAGAGTTGAAGCTCAATTTACAACCTTATTTGTTATTTAGGAAATAATTCAGCTATACAAATTCGCACATCAGGATTTAAAAGAGTATGATATTTTTCCATAGTAAGCTCAACGTGAGCCTGATATTTTCCCATATCAGCCTCATGTTTTAGTTGAAATTTATCGTAAGATTAGATTGGCTCCGAAGAGACGTAAATCAACAATAGACGGTACCATTGGAGTCCTTGATGCATCACAAAGCCACAGGACTTGATTTGGGTGAAATCTGGCATTTCTAGGTTCATCAGTGGGTTTTGACCGAAATCTACTGATGAACCTAGGATTTTTGGATATCAACAAAATTGCTATTAATAGGAACGGTTGAGCGAGGTGATGATAGATATGATGTCAAACCTTCCTTTTAATTAAAGAATAACATTCTAGTCTTTCTTGATATTACAGACCAATTTATAGCAAATATTATACGCATATAATGGAATCGTATCTCTCTTCTTCTACCAAATGTAGTCTTGCTTGAAATTTATACTTCCACACTGATTTTCTTCAAAGTAATAATCCTTCGAAGTAACACTCTTTAATACATCTTTAATGCCTTACAACAAAATCTAAACTCTCTACTTACTCTATTGCAATACCGTATAAATACATGAAGAGATATGGCAAAGAAGGAAGAGATTCGTGTTGAAGTTGTCGATATAAGAATATGAAGAGGAAATAGAGAGATAAGATGAAGCCTATGATAAGATGACGCGCATCTAAATCATATAAATAACTTTTGATTTATAAATCTTAAATTGTAATTTGAATGTATTAGAAAATGACGGTTGGAGAGAGGAAATTTCAAAGGTTGATAGAAAGGGTAGAAAGAAAATAATATTATTTTTAGTATTTTTTTGATAATTTTAAAATTAGGAGACTTATTTTGATAAATAAATAAACGTGATCGTTTCTTTTAATAAAAACCTGTATGGGCATGGAGTTGAGGTTGGGAGTAGTTGGGGGCGTGAAGGACTTGACTTATTAGGTGGGGGTTATTAAAGAAATGATAATTTTTGAAATATTTTTTTTAATATGAAGATTTTTTTATTATTTATTTATAAATTTAGCAATTTTGAATTGTTTTCTCCAACAGACTACAACAATTGTTGTTCTGAACCGACATTGATGGGACTTTTGCAGTGGATCCGCCGCGGATCCACGTAACCGGCTCAGATCCGACAAACTTAGCGGATCCGCTTGGTGCCCCGTGACGTCTGCCGATGTGGCGGTGACGCCGCCATTGCGCCGTCCCAGGGAGAAGCCCCGCGTTGGTGTTGGCGTTTGACTCGGCCCTGATGCGGAGCCGAGTCGCATGCGGACAACGATTTACCAATTAACTATTTAATTTATGACTCCGTCCTGGAGGAGGACGAGAAGATTCCTCAAACGAGCAACGGATTGGCGATTCGGGCATTGGATTCTTCCGGGTCAACGTGATCGTTTGTTTCTTAAAAAAATGTTGAAATTATGGGTACAAGTCAAACAAAGGTTTTTATTTTTTTGAAATTATTAAAAAAGCATTTTATATATATATATAAACACTTCACTCCGCGTTCAATCCAAGCCGGGTACAATTATCCAAATATCCACCAGATTAATTATTATCCCATATGTATATTTCTCACATAAATCCTTAACCGGATGTACATTGTAGCAGCTGCGTATCTGCTCCACGTATTATAATCACTATGATTTTATAGCTATCTAAATGTATAAGAGTTATAATTTCGTAGTTATTATAATAGTAATCAACTTGTTTTACCTAATATTTATATTACAATAATTATGATTTCTTAACTACTACAACATGCGAAACAATTATACATGCGTAGCAGCTATAGTTTTATAATTGCTACCATGCATTCCTGATTTAAGATTTATGTGAGAAATATAGATAAGAAATAATAATGAAAACAGTGTCTTAGGATACGAAGAGAGCTAGAGGGAGCTGAATAGCTTCTATTATTTTTTTTAACTTGATTTACAATGGAAAATTTGAAACAATGCTAACACCTTCATTTTACTTACTATCCACCTCCTTGAGATAACTAATCCAAGGGCTCACCCTTACTCTCACAGATGCAATATAAAACCTCTTTTCCGAAAGTGAAGAAGCTTCGTACAAGCTCAAGCACTGGAATACAATAAGACAAAAAGAACACAAACATCAAAAACAATCGAGAATGACTTTTAGGGTTTACAATGAGGAACCTTACATTGGTTGCTCTTTTCTTGCTTTGGATTGCTTCTTGGTAGTGGAAAATGCAGTAACATTTTTTCTCCAAACACCCAAAAACTAGTCGAACCAAGTATTGCTTCAAATCTTCACAAAAAACCTTTTTTTAGAACTATTTCTGTTGGACTATGTGAGACTGGTTAGAGGAGGTGAATAGCCCTGAAAATAAGTTAGAGAAATTTTCTTACATTTTGAACTAGGCAAGGACACAAGATTTATTAGGCATACACAATTAACATTTAAAAGAATAACAACTTTAAAATAAAAAGTAAGAAGGATAAGATTTACTTGGTTACAACTTAAGTAGTTGTTAATTCAAGGTATTTGAAAGTACTAAAAGATCGCTTTCGTTGAAGGCGAAGAAGTCTCTCACACACTTTGATAGTTCAAGAAAAGACTATAAATTGAAAACAAGAGTTGTTACTTTATTCCTAGCACCAGGGGCTTTTTATAGCCTCCTGGGATGAAGTAGTTGTTGGTATTCGTCGCTTAGAGGCGCCTCCAAAGAAGTCCAAGATGCTCCAATGTGGATAAATATTTATCCAAACTCCAATGATTGGCCAATGGCTCTGCAGAAATGGAGGTGCCTCGATTGCTCCAAGGCTCCTATAAGCTCAAGTAGGGCGCCTCCGAATCCCATGAGGGTGCGTCCAACTGTTGCAAATTCCAAAGTCAGCTTCAGAGTTGACTTTCTTCGTATGGGTGATGATGCTTCAATCATTTAGAGTTGAGCTCACTCGAACCCAACTCCAACCTTCTCCTCGAGCAAACATTCTCCCTGACTTCTTGTTCCTCGAACGTCGTACATGTCATTCTCATCCACAGGTGCTCTTCCATAGCTTCTCGTCCCTTGGATGTGTAAATACCCTGTGGTAGTTTTGAGTTGATCAACCAAGTCAAGTTAAGTTCTGTTGCGTTTTGATCTTTGTGTCTAAGTGTATAGGAATTTAGGAGCACAAGAAGTCGAGCAAGAGATGCAGCTAGCGAGAAGGATGACACAGGAAGGAATCAACGGGTTGGGTGCATTCGATGGATGGGATGCTATGGGAGAGTATGCTGGTGGACAAGAAGGAAACGCACGGCATTTTTTAGGGACGAGAAGCCGGAGCGGAATATTACTTGAGAAGGTCAGAAGATAGATTCGAGTAAGTCCAATTCCGGATGGTCGAAATTACCCAAACGAGTGGGGCCAGAGCAAAAATCAGGACAAAAAGTCAACTAGGAGTTGACTCTTGTCTAGGTGCCCAGAGCTATTCCGAGCGCCCGAAGCTACTCTGGGCACTCGGACTACTTTGGTCCAGCTAGGGTGCCTCAACTCCTCGGCGCTGTGGATGAGTATCAGCTAGGGTATGAGCGCCCAAAGTGGGATAAAATTTTATCCAGCGTTCGTTGTGTAGCCATTTGCGAGAAGATGAGATTTGCCACACTGGTGGCACCCGGACCGTGCCACGTCAGCAAACGGTCTGTTTCGACCAGTGGACTATAAATAGAGCCCCTGTCTTCTTCATTTCGAACAACATACTCTGTGCTTCGAATTGTCTTTCTATTTTTCACTTCCAAGCTTAATTTTCATGTACGAGGCTTCTCCGCCTCCGACATTTTGTTTGAAAAGGAGATCTTCATAGTGAACTTATTTGCCTTGGAGTAGCAATCCTCCAATTACCAACCAAGTAAATTGTTTGTCTCACACTCCTTTTAATTTTATAATGTTTCTTTAAGTGTATAACCGTATAAAGCCTGATTATTTGAGAAAGGTATTTATTGTTTAATTGTGCAGGAAAGTTCACCCCCCTCTTATCAACTGTAAGGGACCTATAATTGGTATCAGAACCCAACCGCTTCAGAAGGACTAACCGTCGAACAAAGCACAAAAGACGATGGTCGGAACAAGTATTTACCTATCGAAGTTCGAGGGAGACTAAATGGAGGTATATTTCAAAACTAATTTCGATATATTTCTAATCTTAAAAAATATTTTTGCAGTACCTACCGATAGCAACAGTGAGTTCAAGAAAGAAGAAAACTGGACAAAGAAAGAACAAGCCGAGTTTGAGGATAATGGGAAAGCTGAATTTCATCTGCTAAGTGTGTTGCTACCACAAGAGGTAAATAGAAACGGACTCTACAAATCTGCAAAAGATCTCTGGGAAAAATTCTTGAAGCTTCACGAAGGATCCTTTGAAGCCAAGCTCGCAAGAAGAAATTTACTTTAGAATCAACTGACGAATCTGCGACTAAAGGAAGGTAAAATAGTTCCTTAACTGCATGCCAAGCTAAAGGAGCTAGTCACCGAACTTACAAATCTCGGAGAAAAGGTAACCAACCAAAATTTGCTAAGTATGCGCTTAATGCGTTTCCTAGAACACCTGAATGGTCAACTCTAGTAGATGCATATTACATCTCTAGAGACTTAGAGGTGAGTAATTTAGAAGAATCATTTTCTACTTTTGAAATTCACGAGTCTAGACGTGCAGAGCTAAAGGAGTCAAAGTAGAACATTGCCTTAAAGGCAAAAATGGACGAATCACATTCTAAACATCTCTTGACGATAACGAAACAACGTTTATGGTAAGAAAGTTAAAAAAAAATAGAACTAATAAATTCAATCAAGTACAGGCTAAAAGAAGAAAAAGGAAAGTGAGATGCTATCACTACAATGAAGAAGGGCATATCAAGGACAATTGTAAAAAACTGAAGAACAAGGAGAAGGACAAAGAGCTGACCCAGACAAAGCACATAAATCTAAATGCGATGTGGGACGAAATGTCGTCAAAGTCAGAGATTGAAGCCCACGTCGGACTTGCGCTAATGGTAAGTCACCAAGAAGAAGATGAAGCAAGCTCATCTGAAATGAGCATCGAAAGCATCGATGAAGGAGGAGCAACGTCAGAGGAAAGCAGTACTATAAGGGGAGCTTCAGATAACAAAATCAACAAGATAAGTCAGGTATGATCTCTATCTCCTAACCAATTATATAAATTTATTAAAATATTATGTAAAAATTCATGCCAACTAGAAAATGATAATAAAAGACAATTAAAAGAAAACAAAGAACTAAAAGGAACTTTAGCAAAATCTTATCGACTAGAAGATTTCGATAAAATAAAAATAATAATAATAATAATAAATAGAAAATCTGAAGAATTCTACATATTCAAATATTACTATTTTAAATTTTAAAAATTATTAAAGACTAAATTGACATTTTAGATATCATAAGGGGTAAATTAGAAAATTATCACAAAAATATATTCGTAGAAAGTTTTTGATTAATCCGTAGGAATGAACCTATATTAGATTCTAAAATCATCTTTAGATAAAATTTTTATGCATGTCTTACTTTTGAATTAATTTAATATTCTTTTTACTTAAAATTAACTAACATTTTAAAGTAAATTATTTCATATAATTTCTTTTCAAAATTAATTAGATATTAATTTTTTTGAGAAAGACGATTTCATTTCTTATATCTAGAAAACATTTCAAAAAAATTTATCTGCTATATTATTTTTTATGAATTTTTAAACAAAAATTAGGTTTTTTTAATTTAAAATTATTTTGTAGAGTTATTTTTAAAAGTTTTATTTTTCTGAACAATTATCATGTTATCTATCTAATAATTTTTTTAAAAAATTTTTTTGACCATTATTAAATTTTCTGTGAATTTTTTATATAAATATTAATTTTTAATATTAAAAATTCTTGAAAGTTCAACTTTTGAATTTTTTTACAAAAATCCTTGCTCTACTACATTCTCAAAAAAAATTCAAGATTTTTCGAGCTTAGAAACTATTTTGAAGTATTTTTTTAAAGAAAATATATCTTTCTATAGAAAAGAATTTATTATTGTTTAAATTAATTTTACTTTTCCATGAAAATTTTATCATTGCTTTAGATATGTTTGTTTAATTGTTATAAAAAAATTTAGAATTTTTTAAATAATTAAAAATAATTTTAAATTTTTTTCTCCAAAGTTGCTTTATAAATTGTAAAAGTTCAGATTTTCAAAATTTAAACTTCATAATTTTTGTAAAATTTTTCCCTTAAAGATTATTTTGGATTTATTTCAAAATTATTTTTTTAAATTTCTTCTGTTTTTAATGTGATCAAAGGGGAAGAATTAGAGATTAAGTATAAGGGAGGGTACATTTTATTTATTTTGAATTAAATGTTATTAATTGTAAATTATGTACTTGCTATTTTATTGTCATTTATTTTTTGTTTACCCTAACTTAACTTAGATTACTCACATCAAAAAGGCAGAGATTCTAAGTACCACATGGTAGTTTTGATATGATCAACCCAGTCAAGTTATGTCATGTTGTGTTTTGATCCTTGTGTTTAAGTGTACAGGAACTTAGGAACACAAGAAGTCAAGAGAGAGATGAGGCTAGTAAGAAGGATGACACGGAAAGGAGTTGACGGGCTCAGTGCATCTGAGGGATGAGGTGCTGCGGAAGAGTACACTGGCGGACAAGAAGGAAGCGCGCGACATTTTCGAGGGCTGAGAAATTGGAGCAGAAGATTGCTTGAGAAGGCCAGAAGATGGGTTCGGGTGAGCACAATTTCAGATGGCTGAAATCACCCAAGCAAGCGAAGCCGGAGTATAAGCTCGAATAAAAAGTCAACTGGGAGTTGGCTCTTGTCTGGGCACCCGAAGCTACTCCGCGTGCCCAAACCACTTTGGTCTAGCGAGGCACCTCGACTCCTCGATGCTGTGGGTGAGCATCAGCTAAGGTCAGGTGCCCAGAGCTGGATAAAATTTTATCCCGTATCTGTTGCGCAGCCATTTGCAAGAGGATGAGATTTGCGACACTAGGAGCGACCAGACCGTGCTACATCAGCAAACAATCTATTTCAACCAGTGGACTATAAATAGAGCCCTGATCTTCTTGAACAACATACTTCATGCTTCGAATTGTCTTTCTATTTTTCACTTCCAAGCTTAATTTTCGTGTACGAGGCTTCTCTGCCTCTAACGTTTTATTCAAGAAGGAGATCTTCATAGTGAGCTTATTTGCCTTAGAGTAGCAATCGTCCGATTGTCAACCAAGTAAACTGTATGTCCTGTACTCCTATTAATTATGTAATATTTCTTTAAGTGTGTAATTGTATAAAGCCCGATTGTTTAAGAAAGGTATTTGTTGTTTAATTTTACAAGGCAATTCACCCTCTTCTTGTCGGCAGTAAGGGACCTATAGGATGCACTGAGCCCGTTGGCTCCCTTCCCATATCATTCTTCTCGCTCGCTATATTTTCCACTTGATTTCTTGTGCTCCTAAGTTCTTGCATACTTAGACACTAGGCATCAAACCAACACAGGGCATAACTTAACTCGATTGATCATATCAAAACCAACTAGGGGTACTTACAACTTCAACATCTCCTATTCGATTGCCTTACCCCCAATCAATTATCATATCAACTTGACCGTTCAAAACTTGTAGAACGGTTGTTTTCGTATATCTAATCGATTAGTGAGTCATACTAATATATCAACAACTTCTCATTGATTGCCCCAATTGATTTAGAAGTTTTCTGTTCTCGTGAGAATCTCTTAATTGATTTTCCCAATTGATTTCAGCACCTACTATGCTCTTGTAAACAAGCTTCAATCGATTAACTGAATTGATTGGTGAAACTTGAATCAATTGCCAAAATTGATTCCAAACCCTTTTGTTCTCAGGCAAAAACACCCTTAATCTATTGCACCAATCGATTAATATAGGCCTAATCGATTAGCCAATCGATTCAGTGTCATACTATTTTTCGTGAAAACCTCCGATTAATCAAATCTGTTTAATCAATTGGCCATGGGATAATTGATTTCTCAATCCTAACCTCTGAACTCAAGTTTAAAGTTCCTTTGCCCAACTCTAAAGTCATTCATGACTTGTTGGGACTTCCCATTGCTTAGCATCCGATTACTCTTGACCTGTCAGGGCTTCTTCACCAAGTGTTCAGTCAACCTTTGACCCAGTTGGAATTTTCATCTTGTGTCAACTCTTGTTGGACTTTCAATCACCAAGTGTCCGATCAACCTTTGATCCACTTAGACTTCTCTTTTGCCTAGCCCTACTAGGATTTCCATTGCCTAGTTCCCAACTAGGCATTTATAAATCCCGATGTGGCCAACAAGAGGAGGTGAATTGCCCTGTAAAGAAATTCAACACTTTCTTTTGCTTTCTTGTTTAGCAAAGACAAACACATGTTAAGTAGTTAGAAAAATAAACATAAATTAAAGAATAAGAGGCTGAAGATTTATTTGGTTTACAACCGAGGATATCGCTAATCTAAGGTAAAGTAAGCTCACTAAATGACTCCTTCGTTAAAGGCGGAGTAGCCTCTTATAGATGTTGAAAGTTCAGAAAAGAAACTACAGAATAAGAAAATGACAATACAATGTTCATATTCAAGTGTTCTTTTGAATCTCATACCCCAAGCCTCCTTTTATAGCTTCATTAGTCGAAATGACTATTTGCTGACGTGGTGCATTTGGGTGCCCGAACTATGTCTAGGCACCCCGGCTGGTCTCCTCAATCCACTTTGCAACGGCTAAGTGATAAGTCGTTTATCCACTCTCTGGTGCCTGGATCGGTTTGGGCGACCAGATCGCTATTGACATGGATCCGAAAGTGATCCATAGCGACGAGGTGCATGTTCAATACCAAGGTAGTCCAGGTGCTCGGACCCTCTCAGAGCACCTAGACTTGGTTCAAGCACTTAGACAAGGTCAACTTAGAGTTGACTTTATCGGGCTTCAACTTCTATCACTTGGGTGATTTTTCGGTCATCTAGAGTTGAGCTCACCCGAACTCAACTCTGACCTTCTCCTCGAGTAGTTTTCCACTGCGACTTCTCATCCCTCAGAAGTGTTGCGCGTATCCTTCTTGTCTGTCGGTGTAATCTTTCCCAGCACCTAGTCCCTCGAATGCACCGAGCCCATCGACCCACTTCCCGTGCTACCCTTCTCGCTAGCTATGTCTTCTACTCGACTTCTTATGTTCCAAAGTTCATACACACTTAGAAACAAAGATAAAAACATAACAGGACCTAACTTAACTTAGTTGACCACATCAAAACTAACCTGGGATACTTACAGTCTTCATTGCATAACTTCGCTAGGACTTCCATTGCCTATCTCTACTAACTAGGACTTTTTCATTGCCTAGTTCCCAACTAGGTCTTCACTATCTTTCCCCACTAAGACTTCCACTGTCTAGCTTCACTCATTAGGGCTTTTCTGCTACCTAGTTCCCAGCTGGGTCTTCACTACCTAGCCCCACTAGGACTTCCACTGCCTAGCTTTGTTAGGACATGTAAAGATCTAGAGGGGGTGAATAGCTTCGTTCGCTTCTTTGATGATGACTTAACTTGCAACAGAAACTTAAAACGAACACTCCACAATGCTAGTACCTTCATTTTGCTTAATATCCACCTCATTGAAGTAGCTAATCCAAGGGGTCCGCTACTCACTCTCACAGATGCACTATAAAAACCTCTTTTCAGAAGACAGAGAAACCTCGTATAAGCTCAAGCACGATAAATACAAATAAGAAATGTAAACTAAATTACAAAGGAAATCAAAAATGACTTTACAATATGAACCTTGCTTTACTTGCTCTTTTCTTTCTTTGGTTAGCCTCTTGATGGTTGAAAAGTGTAGCAACACTTATCGCCCAAAACTCAAGAACTGGCGTGAGCCATTGTTGTTTGAAATATCCACAAAACCATTTTTTTAGGGTTCTTCGACATCTCTCAATCGATTAAGCTTACCCTTAATCGATTTCCATGTAGGATCTGCCAATTTAAACCTACAGAATGGTTCTTGTTTGAACATCTAATCGAATGGTGAGTCATACCAATCAATTCGGAAGCTTATAATCAATTGTCTCAATCGATTCAGAAGCTTTTTGTTCACAGGAGAAAACAGTCTAATCGATTGTCCAATCAATTCTCAAACTCTCTATTCTGTCATGAAAAATACCCCAATTGATTAACCTAATTGATTGGGGAAGGACGATGTCCCAATTAATTTTGTCTCTTCTTCTCTCTCATAAAAATACCTTGAATCAATTGCCCAATCGATTCACATAAGGCTGAATCAATTAGCCAATCAATTCCATGTCTTATTGTGCTTCACAAAAAGCACCCAATTGATTAGGCAATCGACTTAATCAATTGGCCTTGGGCTAATTGATTGCCCAACCTTAAACTCTGAACTTGAGTTTAGGGTATAAGTATCCTGGGTTGATTTTGATGTGATCAACCAAGTTAAGTTGGGTCCTGTTTATTTTTGATGTCTTGTGTCTAAGTGTGCAGAAGCTTAGGAACACAAGAAGTCGAGTGGAAGATGCAATGGATGTGAAGGATGACATGAGAATCAAGTTAATAGACTCGGGGCATTCGAGGGGTGCAAAGTTATGGAAGAGTACACTGGTAGAGCAAGAAGGATACATGCAGCAGTCCGAGGGACGAGAAGACAAGGAAGAAGACTGTTAGAGGAGAAGATTAGAGTAGAGTTCGGATGAGCTCAACTCTGAATGATCGGAAGCATCACCCATAGGAGCAAAGTTCGGAAAAGGCCAACTCAAAGGTTGACATTGGAATGAACAGTTCTTCCTTAAAGACCTTATGCACCTCAGAGGAATGGAGGTGCCTCAATTGAAAAGGCAGAAAAGCGCCTTAGAAGGAATGGATGCACCTTCATGCAAAACTCAGCTACAACAATGGCTACTCACAAGAGACATCTCAGTGGAACGGAAGCGCTTTCATGCGTCCAGAGCCATTAAACTGATCAACATTGATTGGATATATTTTGCTGAGCTGGAGGTGCCTCATGCTCAATGGAGGTGCCTCCAGTGCCACGTCAGCCAACTGAAAAAAGTATTTTGAGCACTATAAAAAGAGAGGATATCCTCTAACTCAAACACAACACTTATATACAATTTTCAAATCTATTTTTATACTTTCTAAGCTATAAATCTTTATATAAGGCTTCTCCACCTCTGACCTTATCAAATAAGGAGATTCTCCTCCTCTAACCTTATCAAATAAGGAGATTCTTACTTATGCTTACTTCTGCCTTGGATTAGCAACCTTCCCGATTGTAAACTAAGTAAAGTGGTAGTCTTGGATTTCTTTTTTATGCATTCATTTTATCCTAATTTACAAGTGTCTGTTAACTAAATCCCAAAGTCCAAGAAGTGTGTAATTTATTTTCACCCCTTTTGTCAACCTACATGGGACCAATATAGGGTTCCTTTGCCTACTTCCTATTGCCTCGAGTTCGGTGATCACCCTTAATCTGCTAGAGCTTGTTCACCAAGTATCCGATCAACTCTTAACCCACTCGGACTTCTCATCTCATGCCAACTTCCTATTTGACTTTCAATCACCAAGTGTCTAGTCAACATCTAATCCACTTGGGACTTTTCCTTGCCTAGCCCCACTAAGACTTCAGTTGCTTAGTTTCCAACTAAGTTTTCTATTGTCTAATCCCACTAGAACTTCCACAACCTAGTTCTCAATTAAGTCTTCACTGTTTAACCCCGCCAGGACTTCCGTTGCCTAACTCTCAACTAGGTCTTCACTGTTTAACCCTGCTAGGATTTCCACTACCTAGTTCTCAACTAGGTCTTCACTACCTAGCCCCTCTAGGACTTCCACTACCTATTTGCCAACTGTTGGATAACCTGATGCGGGTGCATGCTAAAACACATTTCGTAAACATACGCAGCGGGAAAGAAAAATAATAATTCCTAATTATTACATCATACACATCACACGTATACAAGGATACAACATGCTTGACGTAATCACATAATTAAAATTTTACGAAAAGTAAATTTATGCTAGGTATACCTGACGAATGATGCGTAGAAGATTCCATCGAATGATCTGAAGTGGGAAGGAGATCAACCAATTGACGCATGAGTCTCGCCTCTACTTGTATCCATGCCGAGCTATCTTTGAGATGACTTTGATAAGTCCAAGTCGCATCTCTGCTTCGGTACTAGCCAAAGGTGGGAGATGGTTAGATCCGAAAGAGGGATCATGATATTCATACCCAACGTTCAAGACAACCAAACGACATGAAAATACCGGCAAGCAACTATCACAAAGTTGTTGTCCGGTGGCAGTGCGGTTCTGATGACCAACTATTAGTGCTCCGACAAACTTGCAACAGCTGGAAACACTTTTCGACAGATGGAAAAACATGGTAGCAAGCAAAGAAGGAGGTTCTCCTTGTTGTCCAACACTGCAGGAGTTGTATGACCTCCGTCAATCGTCAAACGATCGATGGTGACCTATGTTTGGTCGGACAACCCTTCCAAAGGCTGTTGCGAAGATGAACAACAACCGACGACTGCTGTTTGCTGCTCTTCTTTGGCTGCCGACGTCCAACTCTGGCTAGCGATAGCTGCTGCTTGAGGAGGTTGTCAGACGACTAGAAGAGGTCGATGGTCGGTCGGACAACCCTTCCGAAGGACTGTCTCAAGGTGATGCGCGACTGAGTTGCGACGATGCATAGGATGCTCTGATTGTTGGCATCCAACTCTGGCCAGTCCACGACGCCCTCTAGAGATGGCTTCCACCCAAGCTGGTTGGCTGCTCCAGTGATGGGAAAAGGCATCGGGAGAGGGTTGGCTCTACCGCATCCTTTTGGGTTTAGATCAAATCCAAAACCGTATCCTTTAACCCGCAATCCATACCAATAACCTTAGATTTGGTTCAAGACCAAACTATATTGGTTCAATAATTAAACCTCATGGTTCAATAACCAAACCTCTTTTAATTCAAAAATCAAACCAATTTAGTTCATTAATTAAACCAAAAAGAGTCCAACTCGTCTTCAAAAGACGTGACTCATCTGCGCTTCTGTTGCGCCATTCTGATTTCATATTTGCCCTCATCTGGTCCAACCAGACTTAATTTCTCTTGATATGAGAATCCAATTCTCAAACTCATTTTATGTCTCTTAGATAAACTCGTAGTACGTGTGACCTTATAGGTTCTCGGTTATATTTGTCGTCCATAATTAACCATCAATTATGAAACGATCATGAGTGACACCTAGTAGTACATCATGATCCTAAATTAATTAAAAATTTATAGATTGATCTCGGAACTACTTCCAAACCTTTCAACAGCTACAGTAAGTCGTGTCATATTCCTTTCACTTATCTTATATCCAATTGGTTTAGGACATGGTCTATGTGTAAGTACTCTGAGGTAATTTTGATGTGATCAACCAAGTTAAGTTAGGTCACGCTCTAGTTTAACTCCTTTGTCTAAGTGTGCATGAACTTAGGAGCATAGGAAGTCGAGTGAAAGACGCAGCTAGTGAGAAAGACGGTACGGGAGAAAGCCGACAGGTTTGATGCATCCAAGGAACGAGATGCTATGAAGGAGAATGAGGGGTGCAACATTTATGAGGGATGAGAAGCCGAAGAGGAAGGTTACTCGAGCTAGAAAATGGGTTCGGGTGAGCACTAATCCAGATGGCCGAAATCACCCAATCAAGTGAAACTAGAGCAAAAGACTCAGACCAATGCAAGCGGGATTGGAGAAGAAGACCGAGACCAAAGTCAACAAAATGTTGACTTTTTAGTCCGAGCGCCCGGACCCCTGGGATAGCCTAAGGGCGCCTCGGCTCCACGGAGTTGCGAATGGCTGTGTCGACTCGGTTCGGGTACTCAAAACCCTTCCGGATGCCCGGACTAGAAACTTTATCAAAAAGCGATGTTGCATGATCCGTTGTGATGAGGATAAAATTTTATCCCTCTCCATGCACCTGGAACCCTTCCAAGCACCCCGATCAGGGCTATAAATACAACCATGATCCTAGTAGCTTAGAATAATAACTTGTAATCAATTCCTTTGTCTGTTCTACTACTCTATGAGTTGTCAACGCTGTAAGAGGCTTTTTCGTCTAAAGGAGAATTTGATAGTGAGTTTTAACTACCTTGGATTAGCAATGTAACGCCTGAAAATTCTCAAAACTGCATTAGAAATATTCTATGATTTTTCTGAAATTTTTAGATATTTTTCCGGAATTTTTAGAATAGTGGAAGTAATAAAAATAATTAGAACCGCAAAATAGCTTAGGCGGGAATCGAACCCGGGACCTCTCGGATCCGATAACTTTTAGTTAGCCTTAGTAACCAGATGAACCCAGCAGGGCCGTGCTGAAAGGAAAGGGAATCAATTAAATTTATATTGAAGTTGGGCGAACTAATTCCTAAATATAAATAGGAAAACTATTAAGTGAGGAGATTATTTTGATCGTGACTTTTCCTCCTCAAACTCTCACCCGCCGACCCTCTCCCTTCCTCACCTCTCGGCGCCCAAGCCAAGCAAGCCTAGGGCTCCATCCCTAGGGCCATAGGAGCATCTTCCAACAACATCAAGGATACGAGGATGCTCCTCTCCGCGAGAAGAACGTGTAGACGCGAGAAGATCATCAAAGAGATCTCTTCTCCGGGAAACCTAGCGCTTAGATCTGTAAGAAAATCTAAACAGGAGGTAAGAAACCCCTCACCTGCAGTATAAGTAGCTTTCGTTTGATTGCATGCCTTTAGTTTAGCTATATGCAGATTTTTCGGCACTCAAGGTGTGTTTAAACCCTCCTCGCAGATTAGGGATCTAGTTGAGCACCTCTAGATGGGCCAGACACGTTGTTCTCCTTCAGTTGGAGGCTCTAGACGTTGTCGGGTGCCTAGAGGTGGTCTCCCTATTAGAGGGGAGAGTTGGAGCACACCAAGTGTTCGACAAAATGATTAGTGTAGCTAAATACTACCTCAGATATTTTTAACAGCTCAGTTAAATGCATTAGTAGCATTTAAATCAGTATATCAGTCTAGTTTCAGCTAACATGGGACTACGGTCCAATGGGTGGGCTCCCACAGTCGCCTCTAGGTTTAGATAACCTAGCTCTAGGTTCAGAAAACCTAAAAACAGCAAAATAAACAATTAGTAGCTATATTCAGTATTTTATTTTTAGTGGCACTGTACAGGATTAGATATCCATTGGGTTGGGCTCCCATAGTCGGTCCCTAGGTTTAGATAACCTAGTAAACCCTACTAAATGCGGGACTTGCAAACCCGGGTCTAGCTAGGGATGCGCGCACAGCAAGTATAGTTGCCGGGCCCAAACAGCAGCATGATTACTATTTTCACTTATTATGATAATAGCTTTCAAACTTGTAATCTAGTTATGTGAATATAGTTTTAGCTCAGTTTTAGTTTCAGTTTCAGTTTAGTTCTCTTAGTTGATACCATGAGATAGCTCCATGCTTAGATTTTATTATGCATGCCATGTTTCAGTATTTATGCCATGTAACTTCAGTATGCCATGCTTTAACAAATTCAGTGCATGTTTTTAAATAGCATTCTTTAAAAACATGTTTGCATCGTTGCATGTTTTAGTGAGGTAATTGGTTTCTTACTAAGCTTAAAGCTTACAGATACTATTTTCCCTTATACTGCAGATAAAGGTAAAGGGAAGATGGACTAGCAGAGGAAGCTGGAGGTCAATGCAAAGATGGTGTGTGTGGCAGGATCCTGGAATGAAGATCCTTAGGAAGTTTAGCAAATTAAGAACTTAGTTTCTTTTCTTAAGACACTTGTATGCATTTCTAGTGGTTTAAATGCTATGAATTAATAAACCTTGCACTATGTCATGATAGAATGCTAGTTAGTGGATATTAGAATGTTTTCCATGCATTGTATAGTTGTTGTGTGAGGTTTTGGCATGAACTAGTGCTGAAATCAGAGTTTCGGTGTGAAATCAGAAACCCAGATCGATCTACGGATCGATCAAAAATGGGGTAGTGCCACTGGATCGGTCAGCTGACCGATCCAGGTGCGAACAGAGAGTTAGCGTCTGTTATGGATCGGTCAGCCGACCGATCCAGATGCGGACGAAATCTGAAGTCACCGATCGGTCGCCGACCGATCGGTGACTGCAGATCTGGCTCGATCGGTATGTCTGGATCGGTCGGTGAGACCGATCCAGCGTATACAGCAAATGTATTTATGGATCGGTCACCGATCGATCCAAATCTTCCCAATCGATCGATCGATCATTGGATCGATCCGACAGCCCCAATCGATTCATGGATCGATTGAAATGCTGATACAACTAGCAGGACATCCGAGAGGCATAGATTATCTTCCCTAGCTTGTGTACAACTCCTAGGTACACCTAGAATATTAAGTTCAGATTTTACAGTAATCAGTTTAGTAAAATTTTAATCAATCCAGATTTCCGCAATAGTAATTTAGCACAGCATAATGTAGCGATCGGCCTCACAGCCTAGTCAGTAGAAGGCGGGTCGTTACAGAGTGGTATCAGAGCAGTTTCCATACTTCCTACACACACATCAGCATTGTACCTGCAGCTTCCAAGTAAGAATACCTCTCACTTTGTATGTTTATTGCTTTTCTGTTATAGATAACTAAAGCATGCTTGTTTATGATAGTAGTTAACATGATAACAATAGTTTCTCTATTATGCTTGTGTTAGTCATGTATGTCCTGCATGTCTTTAGAAATGACACGAGGACGCCCAGCTAGAAGGGCACCAGCCACTGAGCCCCAGCATGAGGCAGGCAGTTCAGTGCCTCCCCCAGACCTTACAGCACTAGTGGCTCAGTTACAGCAGCAGCTAGCTGAACAGCAACAGGAAATAGCCACCTTAAAGGCTAGTCAGCAGAACACTCCCACTGTCACCCCGGAGCCTAACTTAGCGACACCAGTGGTCTTAGAGGTTCCACCAGTCCAGCCTACGGCACCAGTAGCCCCAGCAGCAGGAACGCAGAGAGAAGCCTATCTGATCCAGTGGCAGAGAGTCAAGCCAGAGAATTTCTCAGGCAGCAATGAACCATGGGATGCTCAGGCATGGTTCAAAACACTGGAAAGTACGATGGAGCTTCTGGACTGGCCAGAACATGAGAAGGTGAAGTGCACCTCCTTCTGTCTGACAGGAGATGCACGTATGTGGTGGGAGAGAATCAGAGTGAAGCGCCCAGTGAACCAGATGACATGGGCTGACTTCGAGAAGGAATTCTTTGAGGAGTTCTTTCACGTGCGGGTCACCAACCATCACTATGACGAGTTCACTGAGTTTCGTCAGGGCAACCTATCAGTTGAGGAAGCCGTGAAGAAATTCAACAGGTTGGCTCGTCTATGCCCTGAATTAGTCAGCACAGAAAGGGAACGAATCCGGTTGATGCTCAAGATGCTGAGGCCGGAAATAGCAATGAATGTGGCTGGTGGCGTTCATAGGCCACAAACCACAGAAGAATTAGTGAGCAGTGCTCTAATCACTGAGCATTACCAGAATAGCATCAAGCAGCAGAAGCAAGTCCTCTCAGAAGCTAAAGGTCAAGGAGGCTCAGGCACTCAGAAGCAGCAGGGCCACAGCTCCCATGGCTCTAACTGGAAAGGGAACTCCAGCAACAAGCGCAAACCAGGGAGTTACCCAAAAGGAGGACCAGCCAGCAAGCAGCCCAGTTATCCAAAGTGTGCTACTTGTGGGAAATTCCATCCTGGAGTTTGTCGTAAGGGCACACGAGGATGCTTTGAATGCGGACAGGAAGGGCATATGGCCAAGCAGTGTCCAAACAAGACCAGTCTTCCTCAGCCACAGCCGATTCAGTATGGAGGCCAGCCAGCTCAGTTACATCAGATGCAGGCCGCTTTAGATGGTCCACACATCAGCCAGGGCATATTAGAAGCCCCTCCAGCTACGACCAATGCGAGGATCTATTCACTGACCAGAGAGGACGTAGCAAATGCCTCGACAGTTGTTACAGGTCAGATTAGTATTTTACAGCAAAGTACAACTGTCTTATTCGATACTGGGGCAACCCATTCTTATATATCCAGGGCATTTGCAAAGAAATTAGCGAGACCTCCAGAGGTACTCAGTAGTCAGTTTTTGATGACCTTGCCTTCAGGAGAAATTATGGCATCCACGCACTGGCTCAGAGCAGTGCCAGTCATTATAGCAAACAGAGAGCTCTTTTGTGATCTGATAGTGCTAAATATGACTGACTACGATGTCATCCTTGGAATGGACTTCTTGATCAGATACGGTGCCTCCATCGAGTGCCGTAAGCAGAAAGTTGTATTCCAACCTGAAGCAGAAGCACAGTTTGAGTTCATCGGAGAACCAAAGAGAAAGCCCAAGAAATTTCTCTCAGCTATGAAGACACAGAGATTAATGGATTCAGGATGTACGGGATTTTTAGCACATGTAGTCAATACCAGTCAGGACAGGGACCAACAGCTAGCAGAGGTCCGAGTCGTATGTGACTACCCAGCAGTCTTCCCTGAAGAGTTACCAGGCTTAGCACTAGACAGGGAGATTGAATTCGAGATAGAACTCGTTCCCGGTACAAATCCTATCTCCAAGGTGCCTTACCGCATGGCTCCAGCAGAACTAAAGGAACTTCATGAGCAATTACAGGAGCTGCTTGATAAAGGCTTCATACGCCCTAGTCACTCACCATGGGGAGCGCCTGTATTGTTCGTGAAGAAGAAGGATGGGAGCATGCGCCTGTGTATAGACTACCGGGCACTGAACCAAGTCACAATCAAGAACAGGTATCCTCTTCCCAGAATAGATGACCTGTTTGATCAGTTAAAGGGAGCAGCAGTGTTCTCTAAGATAGACCTCAGATCGGGTTATCATCAGGTGAAGGTCAAAGAAGGGGATATACCTAAGACAGCATTCAGGACTAGATACGGACATTACGAGTTCGTAGTCATGCCCTTTGGTGTGACCAATGCTCCAGCTACTTTCATGGACCTCATGATCAGAGTATTCAGGGAATATTTAGATAAGTTTGTCATCGTGTTCATCGATGATATTCTTATCTATTCAGGAACTCAGGAAGAACACGCAGAGCACCTGAAAACAGTATTGCAGACCTTTCAGCAGAACCAGTTATATGCCAAGTTCACAAAATGTGAATTTTGATTAGATCAGGTGTCCTTCCTGGGTCATATCATCTCAAAGGATGGTATCATGGTAGACCCCAGTAAGAAAGCTGTGAGCAACCGGAAAAGACCCAAGAACGCCGGTGAGATCGGAAGCTTTCTGGGATTAGCAGTTACTACAGAAATTCGTAGAGGACTTCTCCAGGATAGCCTCCCCAGCGAGCTCTTACCGTAAAGAGCAGAAAATTTCGGTGGACGGAGGTGAGAGCATGGTGAAAAGGAGATTGACCAGTGCACCTATTCTGACTTTACCAGAGAACGCAGATAGCTTTGACATATATAGTGATGCCTCGAAGTTGGGACTAGGAGCAGTGCTGATGCAAGATGGCAAGGTGATCACCTATGCCTCCAGACAACTTAAGGATTATGAGAAGAACTATCCTACTCATGACCTTGAGCTTGCAGCAGTGGTGTTCGCTCTCAAGATTTGGAGACATTACTTGTATGGAGCTCAGTGCAGAGTGTATACAGATCATCAGAGTTTGAAGTACTTCTTCACTCAGAAGGATCTGAATATGCGACAGCGCAGATGGCTAGAATTGGTAAAAGACTACGACATAGATATCCTCTACCACCCAGGAAAAGCGAATAGGGTAGCAGACACCCTCAGCAGGAAGTCCAGCGCGACCCTATTATCTCTAGCAGCCATGTCACCGCCCCTACAAAAGGAGATCTCAGATTTCGATCTCGAGCTCATAGTCGGACAGCTCTCTACTATGACATTAGAGTCTACCTTGCTCGGTGACATCCTGACAGCTCAGGAGCAGGACCCTGAAATTCAGAGAATCAAGCAAGGTTTAGCGGAATCAGAAGGTGGAGAGTTCAGAATATTAGATAGCGGGGTGTTGTATTTTGGTGACAGGCTATGTGTTTCGGATCAGGAGGAACTACAGAGGAAAATCCTAGACGAGGCTCACAAGACTCCCTATGCGATGCATCCTGGCTCCACCAAAATGTACCAGGACATGAAGAAACATTTTTGGTGGCCTGGGATGAAGAGAGACATCGCTCGATATGTCAGCACCTGCCTAACCTGCCAGAGGGTTAAGGCAGAACATCAGAGACCAGGGGGAGTTTTGCAGCCCATACAGATACCAGAATGGAAGTGGGAAGACATTTCTATGGATTTTATAGTGGGATTACCCAGAACCACGAATGGTTTTGATACCATCTGGGTAATAGTCGACAGATTGACTAAATCAGCCCACTTCTTAGCTATCAGGATATCCTACTCCATGGAACAACTAGCTCAGTTGTATCTCAAGGAGATCGTTAGATTACATGGAGTCCCACGAACCATTATTTCAGACAGAGACAGCAGGTTCACGTCACACTTCTGGGAGTGTGTACAGACAGCTTTGGGCATGAAGTTAAAGTTTAGCACAGTCTTCCATCCACAGACAGATGGACAGACGGAGCGAGTAAATCAGGTACTCGAGGATATGCCCCGAGCATGTGCCCTAGATTTCAAGGGAAGTTGGTGCAAATATCTGAGTTTAGCAGAATTTGCATACAACAACAGCTATCAGGCCACTATCGGTATGGCACCTTACGAGGCTCTCTATGGGCGGAGGTGTAGATCTCCAATCTGCTGGTATGAGAGTGGTGAACAGAAAGAACTAGAACTTCAGATAGATCTAGTAGCAGATACCACAGCAGCTATACAGCAAATCCGCCAGAGGATAGAGATAGCTCAGAGCCGCCAGAAAAGCTATGCTGATACACGGCGCAGACCTTTAGAGTTTTCAGTTGGGGATTCAGTGTTCCTTAGAGTAGCTCCCATGAAGGGAGTAATGCGTTTTGGAAAGAAGGGCAAGCTTGTAACGACCACCCTTTTTACTACTACTACTCTCTAAGGATGACCGTTACTTAACTACTAACTCTACTTAACCGGTATGATTAAAAATCACATAGAAACCCTACCGAAAAATTCCGGCAGAGTCTCTCCTGTACCGGTGACCATAATCATTAATACATGACATAATATACACAGCCACAAGCGGCTGGGACACATATCAATCAACCACGCAGTTAAATAAGTATCAAACACACAATTATCTACTTACTAAACTGAACTCATCCTACATGCAATCTAAACAGGATAAATCTCAAATGACATGAACTTAAAATACAACTCAAATGTTTACAATAACTAAAATGCGGAAACTAAAATTAAAACTTCTTTCCTAGTCCCAAGGCTTCCATAGTCCTGGCATCACACATCATCCGCGCCACCTTGTCGCCTTCCTTTCTATATCCTTTCCTTTCCTGTATCTGCAGTAAGAGGAAGTGTAGTCTATAAGCAAAATTTGCTTAGTAAGCGCTATCTAACTCACAAAATCACGAATGTGCATGTATACGAAAAGAACTAAAAACTATATGCTCTAAAAAGAAATAAAGCATAAACATAACTGCTCATGTCAAACTAATAGCAAAGAAAAGCTAAGAAGTCTACTCATGTAATTCTAATCGCTAATCATGCTACTCATCTAATAGGTAAACATGAAAACTACTCATCCACTAGATAAACATGGTAGAATAAAGAACTAAACTTACTGAATTCTAAACACTTTCTGAATCTTATTTCACTTGTTTAAAGACTTATTCTTTAATACTTTATACTTATGTAAAACTTTCAAAAACTTATACTTATAATACTTCAAAATAATAATCAACTTCTTCTTAGGCCCGGCAACTGTGCTTTTACTTTTGTAACGACTCGACCCATTCGGCGGCCCATTTGGCGACCCTATGGTCGTCGACCGTCGACCGTCGGCCGAGCCATTACTACTAGGTTATCTAAACCTAGGGACGACTATGGGAGCCCAGCCCAAGGACAGAGAGTCCAGTACAGTGTCACTGATAAAAGTAAAATACTTGTTATCTTTTAATACTTCTATATAATGCCTCGGCATTTTCTTAAGCACCTTGTGTGTCAAAATCCCTAAAGTCTTGACTTTGGGATCTACTTAAGGCCTTGGCCTTTTTCTTTCTTTTCTTTATCTTTCTTATACTTTTCTTATAAAAGAATGCTTCTTACAAAACTATAATGTTTAAACAAATTCTAATACCGAAATGCTTAAACAAAAATCTGTATACAAAGCTTTACATAAATCTACATGCAAAGCTTAACAAAAATCTGCATATTAAGCTTATCTAAAATCTGCATACTAAGCTTAACAAAATCTGCATACTAATACTTTATAAAATTTATATTGATCAACATATAAATCTCTTTTCTCGTTTTCTAAACTAAGCTTATATTCTGAACTTATTACTTGCATATCTAAACCTCTAGCTCAGATTTAACATAAGAAAATTATCTAAACCTCAAACTCAGATTTTACATAAGCAAATTCTGGAATTGCAACTACACTACTCAAACAATGGCTCAAACTACAATCCGAACACAAAGCAAGCTATAATCTGCTGGAATTTAAAGGAAAACCCATGTAAAACTTGTTCAACAATATGTCCTCAACCTGCACAAGTGATCATGATGAAATTCCAGCATTACCTAAAGTTGTTCACAAAAATTCTAGCATACATAAATCTGAACACTAGATTTCAGCATTTACAAATCTGTCACTAGATTCCAACGAGCATAAACATGTTCCTAAAGAAAATTCTAGTAATACTAAGTTGTGCTCATAACTCACATGTTTCGAAAACCAAATCTGCATTAATTCTACATCAGATAGGTAAGGAACCTAATATCAAATCTGCATCCATGTTAAACATAACAATCCCTAAACTAACTGATCATGCTGTTAAACCTTAAAGCTAAAGGAAATCACAATACTAGGCTTACAAGAGCTAACTATAGATTTAACAAGAGCTAACTGCAGATTTAACACAACCTTGAAGATAAATTATGGATCATACTGCTACATCTTACTGAGGAATCCAATTTCTGCATCAGAAACTAAACCAGCTACTACTTAATACCCTCAAAACCGAATCTGAACTACAATGGAAGCAAAGAAAACAAACCCTTTTCCCTTTTCTTTGAAGCACACGGCAACAAACATATCCAAAAACTGAAACGCAAGAAAATTCAAGCAAAGCTTCGGAAACCAGGAGAGGAATACAAAATATGCATCGGAGCTATCTTACTGCAGGTGAGTAGCAACTTACTTAAAGCTTCTTGCACTTACTACCGAGAAGAAGGAAAGGGAAAACTTTTTAGGGTTCGGGCGGATCCTCTCGGCAACTCCTTTGTGTTCCCGAGCTTCTCTTCTTCGAGACAACCACCGTGGATGAAGACTAGCCGGAGGGAAGCTTCGCCGGCGCCGGGATCTCAAGACCTAGCTGCCTCTAGGTTTTCCGCCGAGGTAGACGGCGCTGTCGCGAGGGAGAAGGGGAGAAACAACTTCGGGAGAAATTGTTTTTGGGTTTTAGAAAATCAAAACCTAATTCCCTTTATAACCTAGGGTATTCTGTTATGGCTTAAGATTATTTCGCTCCTTACCTTCTCACGAAATACACGCGGAAGAGTTGGTTGGCTGTAGTTTTGGCCAAGTCAAGGGTTGCGGTTTCGAATCCTCCGCTGCACACTTTTTCCCTCTTTTAATTATTTTCTGTTACCAACTATTCTTTAATTCTTTAAATACCATTTGTTCCATATATTAAACAAAACTTGCTTAGCTCAGTTGGTTGGCTGACTTCGGTTAAGACTCGGGTCAAGCCCGAGGTCTTGGGTTCAAAACCCAACTTCAACATTTTTCTTTCTTCTTTTTTTTTTTAAACTTCTCCTTCTTGATAAAAATATCAAACGAACTCCAAAAATTACATAAAAATACTCTATAAATTCCTAAAAATCTCTAGAATTTTTCTATAGCATTTCTAGATTTTAATAAGGTCTTTTAGGACTCCAAATCGTGAAATTTGGGGTGTTACAAAGCTAAGTCCCAGATATGTGGGACCATACCTTATCAGCAGAAGAGTGGGCAAGGTAGCATATGAGCTAGAGCTACCCCAGGAAATGTCAGCTGTCCACAATGTATTTCATGTCTCTATGCTGAAGAAGCATATCCCAGATGCCACCCAGGTGATTGAGCCCCAGTCGGTACAGATCCGCGAAGACCTCAGCTATGACAGTCGGTCTATTCAGATAATAGACCGAGCAGTTAAGAAATTGCGGAACAAGGAAGTACCATTAGTCAAAATTATTTGGTTCAGTCACACAGCAGAAGAGGCAACATGGGAGACAGAAGCCAGCATGAGACAGAAGTACCCAGAATTATTCTAAGTTCGAGGATGAACTTTTTATAAGGTATGGGGGATTGTAACGCCCGAAAATTCTCAAAACTGCATTAGAAATATTCTATGATTTTTCTGGAATTTTTAGATATTTTTCCGGAATTTTTAGAATAGCGGAAGTAGTAAAAATAATTAGAACCGCAAAATAGCTTAGGCGAGAATCGAACCCGGGACCTCTCGGATCCGATAACTTTTAGTTAGCCTTAGTAACCAGATGAACCCAGCAGGGCCATGCTGAAAGGAAAGGGAATCAATTAAATTTATATTGAAGTTGGGTGAACTAATTCCTAAATATAAATAGGAAAACTATTAAGTGAGGAGATTATTTTGATCGTGACTTTTCCTCCTCAAACCCTCACCCTCCGACCCTCTCCCTTCCTCACCTCTCGGCGCCCAAGCCAAGCAAGCCTAGGGTTCCATCCCTAGGGTCATAGGAGCATCTTTCAGCAACATCAAGGATACGAGGACGCTCCTCTCCGCGAGAAGAACGCGTAGACGCGAGAAGATCATCGAAGAGATCTCTTCTCCGGGAAACCTAGCACTTAGATCTGTAAGAAAATCCAAACAGGAGGTAAGAAACCCCTCACCTGCAGTATAAGTAGCTTCGTTTGATTGCATGCCTTTAGTTTAGCTATATGCAGATTTTTCGGCACTCAGGGTGTGTTTAAACCCTCCTCACATATTAGGGATCTAGTTGAGCACCTCTAGATGGGCCAGACACGTTGTTCTCCTTCAGTTGGAGGCTCTAGACGTTGTCGGGTGCCTAGAGGTGGTCTCCCTATTAGAGGGGAGAGTTGGAGCACACCAAGTGTTCCACAAAATGATTAGTGTAGCTAAATACTACCTCAGATATTTTTAACAGCTCAGTTAAATGCATTAGTAGCATTTAAATCAGTATATCAGTCTAGTTTCAGCTAACATGGGACTACGGTCCAATGGGTGGGCTCCCACAGTCGCCTCTAGGTTTAGATAACCTAGCTCTAGGTTCAGAAAACCTAGAAACAGCAAAATAAACAATTAGTAGCTATATTCAGTATTTTATTTTTAGTGGCACTGTACAGGATTAGATATCCATTGGGCTGGGCTCCCATAGTCGGTCCCTAGGTTTAGATAACCTAGTAAACCCTACTAAATGCGGGACTTGCAAACCCGGGTCTAGCTAGGGATGCGCGCACAGCAAACAGCAGCATGATTACTATTTTCACTTATTATGATAATAGCTTTCAAACTTGTAATCTAGTTATGTGAATATAGTTTTAGCTCAGTTTTAGTTTCAGTTTCAGTTTAGTTCTCCTAGTTGATACCATGAGATAGCTCCATGCTTAGATTTTATTATGCATGCCATGTTTCAGTATTTATGCCATGTAACTTCAGTATGCCATGCTTTAACAAATTCAGTGCATGTTTTTAAATAGCATTCTTTAAAAACATGTTTGCATCGTTGCATGTTTTAGTGAGGTAGTTGGTTTCTTACTAAGCTTAAAGCTTACAGATACTATTTTCCCTTATACTGCAGATAAAGGTAAAGGGAAGATGGACTAGCAGAGGAAGCTGGAGGTCAATGCAGAGATGGTGTGTGTGGCAGGAACCTGGAATGAAGATCCTTAGGAAGTTTAGCAAATTAAGAACTTAGTTTCTTTTCTTAAGACACTTGTATGCATTTCTAGTGGTTTAAATGCTATGAATTAATAAACCTTGCACTATGTCATGATAGAATGCTAGTTAGTGGATATTAGAATGTTTTCCATGCATTGTATAGTTGTTGTGTGAGGTTTTGGCACGAACTAGTGCTGAAATCAGAGTTTCGGTGTGAAATCAGAAACCCAGATCGATCTACGGATCGATCAAAAATGGGGTAGTGCCACTGGATCGGTCAGCTGACCGATCCAGGCGCGAACAGAGAGTTAGCGTCTGTTATGGATCGGTCAGCCGACCGATCCAGATGCGAACAGTGAGTACAGAAGCTCACTGATCGGTCAGCCGACCGATCAGTGTACTTCTGGATCGGTCGGTAGACCGATCCAGCCGCATACAGAAGCAAATGTATTTATGGATCGGTCAGCCGACCGATCCAGAGCTTCTCTCCGTGCCAGTATCAAGCTGGATCGATCGCTGGATCGATCCGACAGCCCAATCGATTCATGGATCGATTGAAATGTCTGATTACAGCTAGCAGGACATCCGAGAGGCATAGATTATCTTCCCTAGCTTGTGTACAACTCCTAGGTACACCTAGAATATTAAGTTCAGATTTTACGGTAATCAGTTTAGTAAAATTTTAATCAATCCAGATTTCCGCAATAGTAATTTAGCACAGCATAATGTAGCGATCGGCCTTACAGCCTAGTCAATAGAAGGCGGGTCGTTACAAGCAATCATCTGATTGCAAATCAAGTAACCTCTCTGTGCCTCTTCTTTCTTTCTAATAAGTTTATTAATTATTTTTTATGCGAGTGTTAGTTTAATAAAGTTGTAAAGTTCGAGAAGAGTTTTTGTTTCTTTTATTGTTATACAGGACTATTCACCCCCTCTAGCCGGCCGCCAAAGGACTAACAATTGGTATCAAAGCAAGGATGCTTCAGGAGGACTAACCCCCGATCGAAGCACAAGAGATGGCTGGAACGAGCATCTACCCACCTATGTTCGAGGGGGAGTTCGTGATTTGAAAAAGAAAGATGAAGGTATTCTTCAAAACGGACTTTGATTTATTACTAATATTGAAATATGATTTTGAAGCATCAAAGAACAAAGAAGAGTATCAATGGACCAAGAAGGAGCAAGCAAACTTCGTAGCAAATGGACAAGCTGAATTCCATCTACTGAGTATGCTACCTTCGCAAGAAGTCAATAGAATCGGCGCCTACAAATCAGTAAAAGAACTTTGGGAGAAGTTCTTGGAGCTACACGAAGGTAACCCGAAGCTAAACTCGTGAAACGAGACCTGCTTCGAAACTAGATCTGCAACCTCCGGTTAGAAGAAGAAGAAACCATCGCACACCTCCATTTAAGGATCAATGAACTCATCACCGGACTCATGAATCTCAGAGAAAAGGTAACCAACCCAGATTCACTAAGGTAACCTCTTAACGCATTTCCTAAGACTACTGAATGGGCATCATTAGTAAATGCTTATTATATCTTTAAGGATCTAGAAGTAAGTACTTTAGAAGAATTACTTTTAACATTTGAAGTTCATGAAACGAGATGTGCAGATTTGAAGAAGGAGCCAAAGCACAATATTGCCTTAAAGGCAAAAATAGACGAACCAGATTCTGAATCTTCTCTCGATGATGACGAAACGACGTTCATAGTAAGAAAATTTAAAAAGTTATTTAAAGCTAATAAATTTAATCAAGTACAGGGTAAAAGAAGGAAAAGAAAGATAAGATGCTACCCTACAATGAAGAAGGGCACGTGAAAGATAACTGTCCAAAATTGAAGAGCAAGGACAAGGAAAAGAACAAGAAGCTAGCCCAAACCAAATATAGAAATCTAAAGGCGACATGAGATAAAACGTCGTCCGAATCAGAAATTGAAGCCCTCACCGGACTTGCGCTAGTGGCAAGTCACCAAGAAGATGAAGACAAAGCAAGCTCATCCGAAATGAGTATTGACGACATCGATGAAGGGGGAGCGACATCAAAAGGAAGCAGCACTTCAGGGGAAGCTTCAGATTATAGGATCGACAAGGTAAGTTAGGTACGGTCTCTACCTCCTAATAAATTATTTTAATTTATAAAAATATTATTAAAATTTTTTGTAAATTAGAAAAAGAAAATGATGAGTTAAAAGGAATTCTAGCAACATCTTGTCGATTAGAAGATTTCGACAAGATAAAAACGGAAAATGAAAAATTGAAAGTAGAAATAGAATATTTGAAAAATCGTCCATGCTCCTATTTCAACAAGTTAGAAAATATAATGGACTGAATTGGTAGTTTAGATACCATAAGGGCTAAATTAGAAGAATATCACAGAAGTATGTTCCTAAAAAGTTTTTAATTAATCCGGTAGGAAGAAATCTATTTTGGATTCCAAAGTCATGTTTAAATTAAATTATCTTTTTGTGCATGTCTTGTTTTTTGAAAGGTAGACCTAGGACTTTCGGAAAGAAAATTAAATATTTAATTTCTTTAAAAGGCTTTATCTAGAAGTGGTTGTTGTTCCAATAACCAACAAGACATAATGCCTCGCCATAGCCTGGAAGCCAATTACTAAAATGAATATTTAATTGACTAACTGTTAAATATTTAACTGATATAAAATTATCTAATGCTTTAAAAAAATTGTTTTATAAAATTTCTGATTGAAATTAATTTGATCTTAATTTTTCAGGGAAAAAAGAGTTTAATTTAAAAATATTTTTCAAAATCCACGGTAAGAATCCAAATTTTTCAAAATTTATATTTTCCTAAGTTTCTGGATAATAGTCATTTTAGACTTTTTTTCCCTTAGACTTTGTTTTAGTTTTATTTCCAAGTCATTTTAAAATACCCCATTTTTAATGTGATCAAAGGGGGAGAATTAGAGGTGAGTCTAGGGGGAGGTAGATTTTTTTTTGCATATTTTTATTAAATGCAAAATAGCTCTATTATTTTTTTTTTCCCCTAATTTAACTTGAGTTGCTCACATCAAAAAGGAGAAGATTTTAAGTACACTGAGGTAATTTTGATATGATCAACCAAGTTAAGTTAGGTTCTGTTGTGGTTTAACCCCTATGTCTAGTGTGCAGGAATTTAAGAGCACAAAAAGTCGAGCGAAAGACGCAGCTAGCGAGAAGGACATCACGGGAGAGAGCCTCGGTGCGTCCGAGGAATGAGGTGTTGCGGAAGAATATGCGAGAGAACGAGAAAGAGGCGTGCGACATTTCCGAGGGACGAGAAGCCGGAGCGAATGGTTGCTCAAGATGGCTGAAAAATGGGTTCGGGTGTGCCCTATTCCGGATGGTTGAAATCACCCAAGTAAGTGGAACCGGAGTGGAAGACCTGGACCAATGCGAGTGGAACTGGAGCAGAAGATTAGGATCGAAAGTCAACAAAATGTTGACTTTTTGGTCTGAGTGCCCGGACCCCGGGACATCCCAAGGGTGCCTCGGCTCCGTGAAGTCGCGAATGGTTGTGTCGACCCAATCCGTGCACCCGAAACCCTTCTAGGCACCTATACCAGAAACTTTATTGAAATGCGATGTGGTGTGATCCGTTACAATAGGGATAAAATTTTATTCCTCTCCAAGCGCCTAGAACCCTTCCAAGTGTCCCAATCAGGACTATAAATACAATCATGATCCTAGTAGCTTAGCATAATCACTTGTAATCAATTCCTTTATCTGTTCTACTAGTGTGTGAACTGTCAACGCTGTAAGAGACTTCTCCGCCTAAAGGAGACTTTAATAGTGAGCTTTAACTGCCTTGAATTAGCAATCATCTGATTGCAAAGCAAGTAACCTCTCTATGCCTCTTCTTTCTTTATAATTTATTTGTTAATTACTTTTTATGCAAGTGCTAGTTTAATAAAGTTGCAAAGTTCGAGAAGGATTTTTGTTTCTTTTATTGTTGTGCAGGGCTATTCACCCCCTCTAGCCGACCGCCAGGGGACCAACACATGTGTCAGTCCCCTTAGGTTGACTACGTCTCACCTAGCCCAAGTAATACTTCCTCGTTCTATAGATTCAAATTACTCTGAGATGTGTCTAAGAGTCTCATACTCTTAACATGTGATGCTTTGACCAAAGATTTTGAGTAATAATCATAACGAGTGGCCATAGGGTATACGTCTCCTCGCAAGGAGCAGTGAATCCTTTGTGGACTATCCAAACACCTTTGGGCACTTCGACTTATACTCAATTATCTCAGGTCTACATCTCTAAGGAGATGCTTGCTTAAGATGTCAAAGTATAAGACTCCATGACCAAGGTGACTTGTATACCTCAAGTCGAAGGAAACTTGTACTTGAGCTACAGTAAGAGCTTCATTGACATATCTAATATGTAGAGAACCATATGAAGTCTTACAGCAAATCACTCCAATGAACTAGTTACCATAACTAGTATCCATGTTTAACTCTCGACATCCCAATATCTCTAGCTAGTGAGAAACAGTTGCTTGGTTAGACCAAGTAGTATAACCCGTGCTAGTCTATCAGAATCGATGATGTCCGAACTCATCAATTCATCGACTAGGGAATATTTCAATACATTCATAATTGCACATGTAGAGATATTCACAAGTTGTGATTCAATCACAAGCTCTCTCATGCTATGAATCATATCGTGGATATTGAATACGTGAGTTTAAGATCCAATCATACACATAAAGAATGTGCACCCAAATAGTGAATCTATATTTATCAAATAGATAGTAAAACCATAAGGAGATTATCTTAAGACATCTCTCAAAAATTAACACCAACTAGGTCTTTTTCGCCACCCAACCTCCAGTTAGGACTTCCCATTGCCTAATCTCCAATTAAGACTTCTCGTTGCCTAACCTCCAGTTAGGACTTTCCAGATAAATATTCAGTCACTCCTTGACTTATTTGACTTCTCTTCTCATATATTGTCAAACATTGAAATTCAAGCTCGAGCCAACTCGAGCCTAGTGAAAGTGGTCAGCCTTGACCCGAGGATGATTGCACCAACAGACTTCACTCACTAATGTTTTTAATTGCCTAGCTCCCAACTAGGTTTTCATTGCCTAAATAAAATAAAACCCTTGAGTTGTCTCCCAAGCAGCGCTTATTTTAGGTCTTTAGGTCGACCCCTTGTTTAGTTCACTTAGGTGGTCGTGATTCAGAAAAGTACAATTTTTCGCATCCATTAATTGGCGATCCAAGGAAATCCTTCTTGATCAAATGCTACCCGGTTACCTTGTAAAGTCTGAATTCTTCATTCCAAATATCAATTGCATAATATGGATACACCTTTTGAATTTTAAATGGTTTTGTCCACCTTAATTTTAGTTTTCTAGGGAATATTTTTAACCTAGACTTGAACAACAACACTAAATCTCTTTTTTTTTTTTGAATTCCCACCGTAAAATGTGTTAATTGTGTCATTTCTTTGTTCTCTCTTTATAGGACCTTACATGTTCATATGCATCCATCTACAATTCATCGAGTTCATTAAGTTGGCATTTTCTTTTCTCACCAACTACTTTCAAGTCAAAAATGGGGCGTTGAATTGCCTAATAGGCTTTGTACTCCAATTCTACTGGTAGATGACACGACTTACCATAGACTAGCTGGAATGGGGTAATTTTAATTGAGGTCTTGTAAGCAGTTCGATATGCCCACAAAGCATTATCTAATTTTAGAGACCAATCCTTTTGTAATGTAGATATTGCCTTCTCTAAAATTATTTTGATTTCTGTATTAGATATTGCGACTTACCTACTAGTTTGTGGATAGTAAGATGTTGTAATTTTATGACCCACTCCATATTTCTTGAGTACATTTTCAAACTACATCTCAATATAATGGGCCCCCTATCACTTATGACAACTCTTGGGACTCCAAATTAGGAAAAAATTATCTTTCTAAACAATTTGATAATTATTTTGGCGTCACAGGTAGGGGAGGCAATAACTTCCACCCACTTAGGCACATAGTCCACAGCAATAAAGATGTAGTTATTTCCACATGACAAAGAAAATGGACCCATAAAATATATTCCCCAAACATCAAATAATTCAACTTCAAGAATCCCATTTTGGGGTATTTCGTTTCACTTAGTGATGCTTCCAGTCTTTTGACACTGATCATAAGATTGAACATACTCCATATCTTTGAATAAATGCGGCCAAAAAAATCTAACTTGTAAGATTTTTGTGACCATTTTGACAATCCCTAAATGTCCACCATAGGATGATGAATGACAATGAAACATAATTTCTATAACTTCCTCTTCGAGAATGTATCTTCGATAAATTGCATTGCTGCATTTCTTGTAAAGAAAAGGTTCATCTCATATATAATATTTAATATCAAAGAAGAATTTCTTCTTTTGTTGACTTAAAAAGCTTGGGGGAATGACCTTGCTGGCAAGGTAATTTGCAAAGCCTGCATACCATGGCACCTTCACACTAGATATGGATAGAAGGTGTTCACCAGGAAAAGAACCATTGATAGGCAAATTATTTTTTGGATTCCTTTGTTTGTCTTGTCATATCCTAGATAGATGATCCGCTACCACATTCTTTGTTCCTTTCTTATCTTTGATTTCCAAGTTAAACTCTTGGAGAAACAATATCCATCTGATCAGCCGTGGTTTGCCATATTTTTTACTAAGTAGATATCATATAGTTGCGTCGTTGTATAGACTATGACTTTTAAACCTACCAAATATGATCTAAATTTATCAAATATGAAAGTCACTACCAATAATTCTTATTTTGTAGTAGCATAGTTTATTTGAGCTTTGTCTAGGGTCTTGCTAGCATAGTAGATGGCATATAGCTTCTTATCCTTTCTTTGACCCAACACTACTCCAATTGTGAAATCATTAGCATCACACATTATTGAGTTCCCAATTTGGCGCTTGGATTACTAGGGTGGTGATAAGAGAACTTTTGATTTTCTTGAAGGCCTCTTAGAAACTCTCATCAAAATAGAATTCTGCATCCTTAATCAAAAGATTAGTCAATGGCTTGGAGATTTTGGAAAAATCCTTTATAAATCTTCGATAAAATCCTGCATGCCCCAAAAAACTCCATACCCCCTTCACATTAATTGGTGGGGGAAGTTTCTCAATAGCTTCTATCTTTTCTTGATTGACCTCTATTCCATGTTCTAAGATTTTATGTCCCAATACTATTCCTTCTTTATCCATGAAATGATATTTCTCCCAATTGAGGACTAAATTTACTTTTTCACATCTTCGTAAAACTCTGGAGAGATTAAATAAACATAAATCAAAATTAATCTCATACACTGAAAAATCATCCATAAACACTTCCATTATATCTTCTATCAAATCTATGAAAATGGTCATTATACAATGTTGGAAAGTTACGGGAGCATTACATAATCCAAAATGCATACGTCGATAAGCAAAAGTTCCATAGAGGCATGTAAAAGTAGTCTTTTCCAGATTATGGGGATGCATTAGAATCTGATAAAATCTGGAGTACCCATCCAAGTAGCAGAAGTAGGAATGTTTTGCCAGCCTTTCGAACATTTGATCAATAAAGGGAAGGGGGAAATGATCTTTTCTTGTATCTTTGTACAATTTTTAATAATCAATACATATCTGTCATCTGATAATTGTTCTTGTTGGAATCAATTCGTTATTGTCATTCTTGATTACTGTCATTCCTTCCTTCTTTAGGACTACATGTACTGGGCTTACCCATTCAATATTAGAAATAGGATATATAACTTCTGCATCTAGTAGCTTTAGTACCTCCTTTTGTACCACCTCTTTCATGTTGGGGATGAGTCTTCTTTGACGTTCAATAGAATTTCTATGGATTTCTTCTAACAAAATCCTATGCATGCATAAAGAAGGAATGATTCCTTTTATGTCATCACTAGTATACCCAATTACTTTTTTATACAAGCTCAACTCTCTAATTAGTTTCTTAGTTTCCAACTCACTCAAATTTGCATTAACTATTACAAGAAATGTGGAGTTTGACCCAAGGAATTCATATCTGAGATTGGATGGCAAAGGCTTCAGTTCCACTTGAGGCGGTGAGATTTTAGGTGCAGTAGAGTTCTACTCAATTATCATTACTTGTTCATACTCTTGTATTGGTCTAGAGATTTTATTCACGTCTCCCACTATTTCTTTGTATCTCAAATTTTTCTCTAGGGGGTCTTCTAAAGTGGGAAGGAGTAAACAATCACCACTATACCCATTTCCATCTAAGGAATCTCTACAATCCAAATCCGTAATTATTTTAGTTGGAGAATTCATGCATTCTAACATCTTTGTCAGTGTTCCACTACACCAGGGTAGTAGCTCTGTAAGATCTTCATGATGGAGATGAATGTCTTCCTCTGAAAGGTTTTGGGTTTCTCCGCTCTCTAGACTTCTAAATGAGAGAGTCATATGATTTTCTCCCGACCATTCATTAGGATTCGTTGCTACTCGGTCGATGATTTCACATGCTTCATTCAAACTTTTGTTGAGTAGAGAACCCCTGGATGCCCAATCTAGTAGATTTTTATTCTGAAAAGATATCTCTATATAAAATATATGGATTACTAGTCAGTCCTCAATCCCATGATATGGGCATTGGTATAAGAGAGTTAAGAATTCATCTTATGTTTGGCATAATGTTTCTCCTTCTTTCTGTGCGAAATTCAAGATTTGATTCTTGAGTTGAGTTGTCTTCCTTTGGAAAAACATTTGTTCAAAAATTTTCTTTTGAGTTCGTCCCAAGTTCTTATACTTCTGGATTGCAGAGTATTTAGCCATACTTTATAGCATCCTTGAGGCTAAAAAGGAAAAACCACTAACATAATCCAATCATTAGAAATCTCTTCATACTTCAATGTGTCACAATATCTGTAGAACTCCTTCAAGTGTGCATAAGGATTTTCTGAGTCTAACTCTCCAAACTAATTTTCTTGAACTTTAGAAATAAAGGCTAGATCAATAGCAAAGTTGGAAGCATAATTTCGAGTAACACAATCGAACTCAAATCCCTTGTTGATTTAGGAGCAGAATAATCTTTTAAAGGTCTCTGAACCATCTCTATTTGATCAATTGATTTGCTTACTAGGAGTACAAATCGTAGCAACAAGAATTCCCAAAGCACAATTTAAAAGTGTTCTCATATGTGGAAATAAGAATCCAGGAGCAAGACTTCAAATGCAGAATTTGAATAACCGGAAAGAAATTGCAAAAATAAAAGTAAGCAAATGCAAGATATATCTACAAAAATAGAATTGTAGAAATATTTACAAAATATGAAAGAAAACAAGTTTAGAATAACTCAAGTGGTTATCCACTATTGTTATATGCGCAATCTCCTGTAACAGTACCAAAAACTTGATGCGTGCCTGCAAGTATACAAGTGTCGTCAAGTAATAAAAATATCAATCCCACAGAAACTGGATATAAGTACTAGAATCTAAGCATAGCGAATTAGCTAAACTATTGAAAGGTTGAATATTGCAATCACAAATGTAAAGGAAAGCACATAAGAGAAAGAGAGAGAAAGAGAAAGGAAAGAGTGTTGAGGAACTTGCTTTGTGGGAATGTTTTAGGGGTTCGGTTTCATTATGATGTTAATCAATATATAGTGGATCACCTATCGTCCATCCTCTATTCCTATACACTTGTAGGAAGTTAGATTCATTACAGGCTCTTCCCCGTGGAGGTCAAGCCGGAAATGCTATCCTAATCCATATCCTATGCTACTAAATAGAAATGATTCCTATAAAGTCTGGTAATGGGATACGCTTGTCACTAGGGTCCCTCAGTCATACATGACAAGAATACACTAACACATAATAACATAGAGAAAGAAATAATAATTATGTCCAATTCCTTACTTATGAAGAATTGCTTCTCCTTTCAAGGTAATGCTATAGATGACTAGAAACGAGATACCCTTGTCACTAGGACTCCTCAATCATACGATCTAGTATATTCTCCCTATGGAATTAGTAATTCTACACAAATATTTAATCAAACATGAAAATTAAGCTCAAACACACTACACACACATAAGATCAAATAGATATAAGGCATAGCAATGTCATATAGATAGAAAATTGGTAAATCCATGAGTTTTACATCAATTCACATCACAATTATTGTCTTAATCCTAGAACAAGAGATCTACTCCATAACTAGGAGGAGAGAATCCAAAGGCATCAAGATCTAAGCTAAAAATACCAAAACTTGATAAGAGAAGGGAAGAAGGGTTATCCTATACGAAGAGTAGTCTTCAAATTCAATTCAAGCTTCCGGAGTGATGGAGACATTGAATTTGGCTTTGGATCATCTAAGAAAGTGTTGAAGAAGTCCATATCTCACTCAAGTTGGATCTCCTAAAGGTTTTCTCATTGACTGACTCATTGACTCCAGAGAGAAAGGTTTTCTCATTGACTGACTCATTGACTCCAGAGAGAAAGGTTTTCTCCTTTAGGGGATCCAACTTGAGCCAGTAATCGGTCAATGAGTTAGTTACTTGATGACTCGGTTGTCAAGCTTGTTATGGTTCCATCCCAATAAAAATTATCGAACCGGCAGTTAACCGTCAGTTCATCTTTTTTTTTTCCTTTGTGAAATGGCGATTCTAACCATTATGATAAAAGGAAGGGTTTATATTTTTTTCAACAGTTGAAATCATTTGATTATTTTTTATCAATAGCTTCGATTTAGTGTCCATTATTATCCAAACTCTATAAATAGAGAGCTCATTTCATTATTTCCACACTCATTTTCTCTACTCTCATTCTCAATTCTGCAATCTCTACATACTTTCAACTCCAATTCTACACGCTTTTGACTCTCATTTCTGAGTTTTGACCATAATAGGAGGCTAAGGAGTTCATCATCTCGATCTTGGAGGGACAATGATATAGTGAATCTGAATGAGTTCAATATGATTCAATCCACCGATGATGAGATTGATCAACTTATGGCACCTGAAACACAAGGAAGTACAATGCAATTACTTCTTAGGTTTAGAAAGCTCCTCCTTTAAAATCTTTTAGTTTTATTAAATATTTTGAGAATGTTACTCTTTCATCGAGAGAATTACATGCAAAATATAAACACTACAATACTTTCTACTAATTCTAAGCCGACGACATCTATGGGTCGTTGAAACGAAGCACCCGACGGAATATGGAATCGGTCATTCTCAAGTATATTTATCTAGATTTTCTATTAGTAGACGTACTGATTTTAGTTTATTTTTATATTCTGATAATAAATTAAAATAATCATTATCTAAATTTGTTTCCCTAGAATATTTTTCATTTAGTTTTGGATTTAAATGCACTTTTAAATATTTTTATAAAGAAACTCTTAATTCATCTACTAAACGTGTTTCTAGAACAACACTTACAAAACCAATTAAAAACTAAAAAAATAAGGGGAAAATTTAATTAAAGAATTTAGTAAATTAAATATTAAAGTTTATTTATATTTTGATATTTGGAATGATCATTGGTAAACATATTCATATATGTGTGTGACTTACCATTGGATTGATAACTCCTGGAATTTCTAAAAAAGATTGTTAGCTTATAGAATTTTTGATAAATCACATAATGCTCACATCTCACAATTATTATGTTTAATTTTAAAAGAATAGGGATTAACTTATAAAATATTTTTAATATCATTTGATAATGATAGTTATAAAATCACTAGTATTGATGAACTAAAATTTATATGTCAAACTATTATTGGAGATTTATTTTTTTATATTCATTGCATATGTCATATTTTAAATTCATGTGTTCAAGATAAATTAAGAATTTTATAAAATTATATTAAACCAATTAGAATTGCTATTTCATATATATCATCATATCCATTTATAACGAGACAATGGGGTATATTTTATAAAATTAATGGAATAACACATAAAAAATTCCCATGTGGTGCATCTGTAGGACTGTTGGTCACGTGAGAGGTGAGTGAATCACGTGTATTTGAAAATCATATCTTTTTCAATTTTTAAAACAAAGTGTGTAGCGGAAGAAAATAAAACACCAGGAAGGACCAAGACAAAATTGATTTACTTGGTTCAGAGCTTTTGTGACTCCTACTCCAGAACCAGGCTCCTCGGACCTATTGATGGTAATCCACTAAATTGTCTACCGGTAAACTCCCAGTAGAGTAATCGAATACAAGAATGAGGACAAAAAAAAGTGTAACAACCCCTACACTTTTCTTTTGTGAGTATAATTAAAAGTATAATAAAATAAGTCGTTGCCAACGCTTAGAGGACATGAACTTGATCGAGCTTGTGTGTTAGTGTCGGTCTGCCGACAATGGTTTGGAAGTCGTCAAGTAGTAGTATGACGGTAACGCAAAGTCGTATCAGCAAAATGGTTGTAGGAGCCTTCTCGGAGCAACATGTGAGTACAAAAGTCAGAGCGAATGATATTTTGAAGCTTTTGGTCAAAGTCCTTTTTATAGGCCTTTTCCAGGCACCCGGACCACCTCCGGGTGTCTCTAATGAGGCCTATCGATCCCCGGACAGCTGACATGTTTATGCCGTATCGAAGCTCTATCTTTGAAACTTCATCCATCTTCGGGCATCCAGATCGGTCTGGCACCTGGACCCTAACGTATGTTAGTTTATCAGAGTCTGCCACCTCACTTTAGCTAGTTGCCTATTCGACCCCTTTTAGAGTGTTTGGACCAACTCCGAGTGCCCGAGCCATCCGATTTCCTACATCACAAGGTTAGTACAACTAAGTATAACCTGTAAAACAAAGTTAGTACAATATAAAATAAAATGGTTATTAATTAGATCCTGTTTTACTAAGACCAGGGTCTAGTCATGATCTCATCTTAGACTTCCAAAATGTCTCTAAGTTGGATCAGTGCCTATAGTCCCATTGGCACTCGTCCTCACTGGATCATTCTACTCGAGTGATTTACCTCACTTATAAGTTGCAGTCACTTGACTTGCCTTTTGACTCACCAGGTCTTCCTATCAGAATCGGACATCCAGACTTCACTCAATCGTCTAGAATCAAACATCCTGATTGGACTTCAGCCAACTATCTGGTCCTCACTCCCCCAACTAGAATTCCTGCCATAATTCAACATCTGGACTTAAACCTAGTATCAGGTCCTCTAGACTTGTAAACTCCTGCACACTTGGTAAAAGGTTACACAAACATAACATCTAACTTTAATTCATTTGTCATTCATCAAAACCTAAGTTTGACTATTAATGCTAACTACACCAACAGTAGCTACATGTTGAAATTTGACATATTAATTGTTACAAGATTCATTTAAATATAGAGAATTATTATATTCAATTTTTGCACAAACTATTAATAATAGTAATATTTATTTATTTCCCCACCAATGGAATATTTGGCATAATATTTATGAAATTTTAAAAGTATTTAATGATGTAACTGAATAACTTTTTGATTTTTATTATTCTATTTCTTATTTAGTTTTAATGAATTTATTTTGATTTTAGTGAAGCATATAGCGAAGCGGATTTTAATATCCTAAAGTAGTAATCACAAAAGGCTCAAAGGTTTCCTGTCCTCTCAGTGATTGATAAAGAAATTTTAACTTGTTCAATATCAATAGTTACTGTATAATAGGCGTTCAGTGCTGGAGGTAACATATTAGATGAATAATGATTGACTTTGTCTCCCAACTCATTGGAAGCTCAAGCATTACTATACAATTGGACCAGAGCTGAAAAAAGGAATCTAAAGAATGCAACTTTCAGATGACAAAGTTGAAAATTTTATTATCGAAGGAAAAAATACTATAAAAATAGGAAATGGAAGTGAGTAACAATGTCATTTATTATGGTAAAAGAGTACAAATATAAGAGAATTACATGGATTTTAATTCCCTTGTACCCTAAAGAGATATATAGATAACTTAAATAAGTACCAACCCTTTTTTATTTTATTTTTTATGAATTTACAATTTCAAATTATTTTAATATAATAATATTAAAGAAATTGTAAACTGATGGTTTCGAATTATGAATCATAATTATTTTGGACGATTAAAGTTAATGATGACCTGTCAATAATTATCAAACCTATGATTTTAAATTGTTAAACTGTCAATTCTAAATCAAGATCCAATCTAACTAGAAGACAGTTTGGTAATTGTACATGAGTTTTGATAAATAAATAATAAAAAAATCAAATTAAGTGGAACACCCTATTATTTAAAAAATCATTTATGTCAATTTAAACAAAATTATAGAGCGATTAATTATTAATCGCCTAGTGACTTTAAGGTTGAGAAAGCTAATAAATGATATAAGAATAGCTGTCGACAGGAAAAAAAAAAAAAACCTAGTCATTGATGACTCAAGGCATTGCCACACGATGTTTGACTCAGTGTAGTTTCGAATACATTGGCCAACTCATGTATATTATATGCAAGTCAATTTCAAGCATTTGGCACGCTTGTCATTTTTAATTAATATTTTTAAAAATAATTGAGATGGATTAATAAAATAATTGTTATTGTAATTTTTACAAGTAAAGATTGTGAAATTTATTAAATTATTAAACTAGTTTAATAATTCAGACATTCATTTTTTTTATTGACCGTACGACTATAAATGAATTAAGTATTTATTGATGTTCGACTTAGTAAAAGATTTTTTATATTCGTTCAATATACATAAGATCAATTAAATAAATAAGTTTGAACAATTCGTTAAACTAAACAAATAATCTTGAGCACGTATGTGTTCAGTTCGTTAATATTCATGAAGAACATTCATGAACAAGGTTCATGAATAACATTCGTAAATAATATTTACGAACCATATTCATTAATAAAACTCTTATCAATATACTAAATAAATAAATAAGTTTGGATTATTAAGCTCAATAATTAATCAAATAACTAAAAGTTTCAAACAATTAAACAAGCTTGAATTGAGAGCTTGATAACATCTAAACGAGTCGAGCTCGAACCAAGCTCAAGTCAAGCTTGAATTGAGAGCTCGATAATATCTAAACGAAGCAACCTCAAGCCAAGCTTCAAACAAGCTCAAACTCATAAAAAATAAATCAAGTCAAACTTAAACAATCATTTCAAAAGCTTAGTTTATTTTAAGCTCAGTTTAACTCATCTCAATTACCTTATCAAATAAACTTGAATACCTTAAATCTCAACTCAACTCGGCTCGATTTATTTACAACCCTAATTGAGTGAATCATGTAGGATCGAAAAAAATTTAGATATCTCCATAATAGCATGATATTGTCCACTTTTGCAACCTTGCAACCCCAACAATCCCCCCCTCAAACAAAGGACCACGGGCTTTCCATATCCGATCCTCGACCCACCAGGTCTTCCTGTCCCTCGGTCTACCCGACCTACTAGGACTTCTTGTCCCTCGGTCCACTCGACCTACTAGGACTTCCTGCCCCTCGGTCCACTAGACCTACTAGGACTTCCTTGCCTAGCCGCAACTAGGACTTCCTGCCCCTCGGTCCACTCGACCTACTAGGACTTCCTTGCCTAGCCGCAACTAGGACTTCCTGCCCCTCGGTCCACTCGACCTATTAGGACTTCCTGCCTGGTGTCTGATCCTCTTGATCTGAAGATAGGAGGTCCCACTTTCTTTGTTCGAGGTCAATATTGTACTCACATGGTTCAATCAGACCATAGCTCTTGTGCACAGTCAGTGGTTAAAACTTTTGGCAGTCCGGGCTCTGATACCAATTGTAGGATCGAAAAGAATTTAGATATCTCCACAATAGCATGATATTGTCCACTTTGGGTCTAAGCCCTCATGGTTTTGCTCTTGGGCTCTACCCAAAAGGCCTCATGCCAATGGAGATATCTTTCTCTTATAAACCCATGATCTTTTCTATGTATTTTCAATGTGGAATTATGTTTGCAACCTTACAATCCCAACAAACCAGACTGCCTTAATTCCAAACTTGTGTGAGGTCGGTGCTGGGCAGTTAGGGGACAGTTGATGCCATCTCTCCTGGCCCAGTGGGGCCCAAGCCCATGTAATATAGAAGAGACAAATATTTTATAATATTAATATATATTTCTCTCTGGCGCCCATTGTTTTTTTTATCTTTCATAAGTTTTAAGGTTGTTATTGTATATGAAATATTTATGTTTGAATCTAGTTCTATAAACAAATTTTACCGAACAACCATCAAATAAATTTGGAAGAACAAACATATTGTCGATTAACACAGCAAATGTCATAAATTTTTCATTCTACTAAAGGAAATTTCCCTATAGTGCATCATAACTAAGAGTCTAAATATGAGTGCTTGAGAACTACTAGGGCGTCATAACCCGGGGCATTAAACCAAACGACTTGTTACTTGAGGATTTTCAAGTGATTATAAAATCAAAAATAGTCTTTATCCAAGTCAGGCCTTTTGGCCCATCTCAAAAAGATTTGGGCCGAGATAAAATTTTCATTTAGTATGACAATTATTCCTACAGATAATTTATTTATTTTCTATTCATTAGTATGATGATTTGCAATTTAAATCTCATCTACACCTTCTCAAATCTCAATTGATTAGAGGCAAAAGTCGAGAGGCTGCTGGGTCTCCGCGTTGCGGTCGCCTGTTTCGCAAACACCTTCCTCGTGCGCCGTGCGTGCGTTAAGGATGTCCCATCAACGCTAAACCAACGCCTCATATTAAACGGTCTAATTCCACCGATTTGTCTCACTTAACTCGAGCACGTACCATAATTTAATCCCCACGCTTGTTCCCATAGTCCTCTCTGTACTGCTACGAGATCTACCACTTTATTCGTCTTTTTAAAATGATATGATGATATTGTCATATAAAATTTTGAGATCTAAATTTGATTGTTCAAATATGTCTTTTTCGTATTTTGATTATTTATTAATAGTTAATAGTCATCTGTTATTTATCTCCTTCATATTAATTTAGATACGTATTAATAAAGACATTGAAACGTGCGAATTATCTTTTGCCTTGCTTAGATCTACCACTTTATTCTCACAACTTTCCTTCCATTAAATTTTGAGCATTATTTTTAAAGGGAAAAAATCCTTTTAAGAATTTTAAAACGATCACATAACTAATATCATATTTTGTCTCTAGTAACACTTAGTTAACATTATCATTATTATATTATAGTAATTCCAAATTATAATTGATATTTTATTTCTAATCCACGTTCCATCTACGTTGTAGAAGTGATGGTCTCTTAACTATTATAATTATATAGTTATAACAGTTATAAAATTTTGTAACGGTTATAATTTTATACTGGCTGATACGGGTGGTAATGGAGGGGCCCAAGAGGAAAGGGTTAGAAAAGTCAAGGTCATATAACGGTCAAAAGTCAAGAGGACGTGGCGGTCAATAGTCAGGGTGATTCAGCAGTCAATGGTCAGGTTGGCTAGGCAGTCAAAGGCAAACATGTGGGGCAGTCAGAGGTCAGACGGACTTGTTGATCAAGGAGGCAAAGTAGTCGAAAGACAAGGGGAGACGACAGGCGGAACACCGGGTATAGGTCGGGAGCGGCAGAGCTATGTAGAGACAGCCCGATCTACGGGCTTACGGTCAAGGACCAGCAAGTACTCAGGGGTCAGGAGCGGCAGAGCTATGTAGAGACAACCCGATCTACGGGCTTACGGTCAAGGGTCAGCAAGTACTCATGGGTCAGGGGCGGCAGAGCTATGTAGAGACAACCCGATCTACGGACTTACGGTCGAGGGCCAACAAGTACTCATGGGTCAGGAGCGGCAGAGCTGGGAAGAGACAACCCGATTTACAGGTCTGCAACTCGAAGGCCCGGAAGCGCAAGCCACAAGTCACAGGTCAGAAGCGACAGGGCTGCGTAGGGTCAGCCCGACTAACAAGTAACGCTTAGAGGCGAGATCTGGTCAAGGGGTGCGAGGTAGATGCCGACTGCGATAAATAGTATGAGCCAAGCTGTGTAGGAATGGAAGGATCACAATTGTCCGTCAAGGTTAATCATCACATACCAGTGAGAGGTGTGAAGACGGAGGTTTCTAAAGGAGAAGATGCTCTCATGACCAATAGCGGCCTGATAGGTGTCCCTCACTACAAGACAAAGCCCATGTGTAAAGACGGAGGTTCCTAAACAGGAAGATGCCTTCACGACCAATAGCAGCACGACAGGTGTCCAGGACTACATGACAAAGCCCAGCGTCTAACGTTTTCTAACAGGAGGGCAGGTTCTGGAAGCGAGGCGGGTGCATAAAAAGGAGGAGATTCCTCTTACGCGGGTACGCGCACTCTCGTCATTTTTTCCTTTTACAACTTTTCATTTTCGATTCTCTCTGTTTTTCTGGGGAAAAAGGGACCTGACTTGAGCGTCGAAGGGCCTGATCCGGGGACTTTTTCCCTGGGTTCTGGTCTCTAACGTGAGGAGGGGGATTGTCTGAGTGTGCGCAGGGTCCTGCAGCAGCGTCAGCCACCCGTGAGAACCGGATCACCTATGACTTTCCGTCAACAACCAAGTTATCGCGATCAGCCTCCGTCCGACTCAGTCTTTGGGCGGGATCACTGGCCATTAAATCATAGTTATTATAATAATATAACAGTACGTAGCTAATAAAACGATATAAAAAATAGAGTCAGTTTTATAAAGTAAAATATAGACGAGATGTGATATTTTTTTATAATAAATAAAAAACGGACATTCTTACAATTCCAATAAAGAAAAACCCCTCTGTCAATATTTACCCAGGGAATCAACTCTGTTGGCACTCTTAGAAATCACCTCTTTTTATTTTAATTAGGTGTAATTTAGTGATATTTTAATTATAAGTTGCTTAATTATTAAATACTAGTATTGTAGAGAGAAATGTATGTTCCCTTTTACCATCCCATTAAGCTTGGGAGACTTTAACTCTTATAAATAGGGATCTCATTTAAAAGCAAAGAAAATGGTTGACTAAGAAGATGACTTTAATATTGACTGTTTGAATATTTTAATTCAGTAAAAAGTGACTCTAAGTGATTATACGTGTCAAAAGGAATATTAGTAATCGGGTTAAGGAAAGGTTCTTGGCATAGGTCCTTCAACATTTAAATCAGTGATCGAGTCGAGTCAAATAGATGAACAGTAGGATGAACAATAGCTATGAATATGTAAAATTACATAGCATCGCATACCTACGTATATAATGGAAACCTCCTTTTATAATGTTACTATTTATTTATCCATGAATCTCAGAGCGATTCCAAAAAATGATAGACCATAAAGATACTCAACATCTTTTTTAAAATGGACCCGCAATCTTTGTATTTAGCAAAGAGGAACTTCGAATGTACAACTTGCAGATAGAATATTCTCTATCTTTCATGACACAAAATATCAAAAAGAAATATAAGACCGTTGGGTTAAGGGCCCACAATATGCTTACATGATCTGTTAACAGAGTTCCTATTGTAACCTGATCGACAATTGCTCATAAGGACCAGTCGATTGGACTTATAGAATGTTGTCAGAAACTCGTCCTTCATTCGACCGGGCATTCATTATGTCTGATAGGACTATAGTTCCGATCGACTGAATTACTTGACCTAACTAATTAATTGTGCTATCTTAAAATGACAAATATCATCTCTAGAGAGCATTGACTCGTTTTGAGTTAGTCATTAATATTTAGGGGCTCGACATCTGATTAACTCACTAGTCCGATTGAATAATCCGATGGACTCGACATTCGATCAGTCCAATAATCCGATTGGAAAACCTCTAAGTCGAGATGATTAATTGCGCTAACTTCAAAGATGGACCCTTTCTTAACTTTGACCATTATATCAATCGGCACTACTTTAACATAACTCAGAATCTCCACATCATTTGTCATATCAAATACTAATAACACTCGCTATAGCTAATATAATTATGCAGTTATATGATATATAAAATCATAACTACTGCATTTGTACATCACCTATGAAATTATAATTATTATCACCCTTTATATAAAGTACCTATATATCTGAGCATAATTATTTTTTATTATAATAATTATTATAATCGTACAAGAAGTTAGCAAAAATATATAATGACGCAACGTGACGTTTTTTTATAATAAATAGAAAAGGGACGTCGACGATTTCAAAAAAAAAAAACAATCTTTTAATTTTTATTTAGAGAATCAACTCTCTCTCCACCACCAAAAACTAACCTCTTTTTTTTAAAAAAAAAATATTATGCGTAATTGAGTGATTTTTTTAATTATAATTTGCTTAATTATTAAATACTATTATTTTTCACTCTATTAAAATCCCCTTCACTCGACACTCTTCCATCGCGTCTTTTCTTCTTCTTCCCCTTCCTCCTCTTTTTCTTCATCTTCGTCGGGAAATTAAAGGAGAGATTTTTACTGATTTGTTCCGCGCAGACATCAATCTCTTCCTCTTTGTTGATTGAGTTGATCGGTTTAGTGCTCTTCGTTGTGTTTTTTTTTTTACCTTTGATAAGATCAATTCGTTCATGAAGAGGTTCAGAGGATTCAGGGTGGGGCGGCGGCTCGCCGGGTTGTGGAGCCGCGTCGCCGGCCGCTGTCCCCGCCGGCGTCCCACTAGCTACGTCCGCCTCGAGCCGGACGGAGAGCCCGACCTTTTCGAGCTCTCGTGGGCGGCCAAGTTCCTTTGCTGGGGCCGCCTCCTCCTCCCCCGCTGCCTGCGCCTCGGCGACGCGGGAGGAGCAGGAACCGCCGGCGGGAGGAGGAGGACGCTCGCGGAGTCGCCTGCTCGAGAGGGCCAAGCGGATGGCAAAGGACCGGGGTTTCGACCGCCGCCGAGAGGGCACCTGGCGGTGTACGTCGGGTGCGAAGGGGATGGCGCGCCGCCCCGGCGGCGGTACACCGTGCCCGTCATTTACTTCAACCATCCTCTGTTCGCGGAGCTGCTCCGGGAGGCGCAGGAGGAGTTCGGCTTCCACCACCCCGGCGGAATCACCATCCCTTGCCCCGCCGCCGAGTTCGAGCGCGTCCGAAGGATCATCGCCGCCGCCGCCGCTAAAAACGACCATGAGAAGCTCCTCCGTAGGAGCATCTCCGCTCCTCTCTAAATTCTCACTCTAATAAATACTTTAGATCGACCATTTGTCTCTTACTTCTCCATCAATCTGCCAAAAGCTCAATCTTCACCTTTTTCTTTTTTTTTTCCGTGAAATAATTTCACAGATAAAATAAAAATAAAAGACGAGGTCAAAAAGAACCCCAGAACCCTGTATTTCAACCCGCAATTGAAACCTTCCAAACCACAAATAACCCTAAACCCCAAAGCGGCGGAAACCACCGCAGTGGTAGGTTTTGCTGCCGAATAGGACAGCCAATAAAGTTGTGGTTATAATAATTAATTGCAGGAAAAATCGTCTAGTCCGTAATATATTGTCTCCTCCTGATTCCTTAGATCATTTATTTATATGTCAAATCATAATTGAAATCCAATTAAAATTAATTATGAAATATCTAAATTCACCTTCCAATTTAGATTATAATTTAAATTGAGATTGACGATCAAATTTTGATCATAATTCAACGTACAAATTATGAAAAGAATTTAAAAGAAATCATATGATAAAAAATGATTCATTTATCTCCAACAATTCCGTTAATCAATCCTAGACTAATATATGTACTAAAACATACAAAAAAAAAATATATACTTGAACACATTAAATTTTAATTTAAAAATCTTATATTATAATATCCTATATCTTAACTCTCACACCGTTCTAATAATAAAGACTAACTACGAAAGAAATAAAAAATTACGGACTAACCATCCGAACTCAATTAATTGTCCAGCTGCTTGGCTGGAAGAGGAGGATAACTTTGACACGCATTTTCGACCCAATGGGCAGAGGATAAGCTAGAAATCTCTATCGCCTCTTTATTCACGTCTTTAATTTCCTCCCCCTCCCATTCGTTCCCTCTTTATCTTTTTCTCCCATTTGGATTCGTACCGTCGAAGTAAACGCAGTGATGCCCTCTGTGAGTTCCTCATCGAGACATTTCTATGATACAATAATTAAGCAAGCATTACTTTCAAGGAAAGACGACGGATTATTCCATAATAAAAGCTATAAGGGTCATTGGCTCATAGCAATAATTTTGATCAAACGTGTCAAATCTGATGGCAAAAGATGCTTTACCGACCTCTTCAGGGCGTCCTATATATTCCGAAAAAGGAAAATAATGTTTGATTAGTGTCAAATCTTAAGTAGCATTTGATTGTTTTTGAGAAATTGAAATGAGAATGAGAATTATAGTATTATAAAATGAGAATAGATATAAATATGGATATAACTCTTAGAAATAATATTTGACTAGTTCAATAAATTATTTTTTTTTTACTCTTAGAGAAAAATAAGAAAAAAAAATTAGATACGAGAGAAAGTTGAATGTAAGAGAAAAGTATGGTGAAAGAAAATGATGAGAAAAAAAGTATAATGAGAGAGAAAATATGATAAGAAAGAATAAAAAGAGGTAAAGTGTAATGAGAGAAAATGAAGAAAGAGAGTGTGATGATTTCTATACCAGATTGAAAATTTTTTATGTTCAAACATGGGCTGTTATAGATTCAATGTCACATTCAATAAAAAATTTATATTACATGTATAGAGTGCACTTAATGTGTACGAGCTTGCCCTACGGATGTGTTGGAAATGATACTATGGGACGGATGTAAAGCTAAGTAAATTACTTCTGCACCTAGAACCGAGGATTGTATAGGTTGTAAGAGATATGAATCCGCTTGTTCAACTGATTTTTTTGAGTGTCTGTGTCTATTTATGACATGAAACAACTTGCAGCATGGGACTATCTTATTGATACGTTACAAAAAAAAATACACTTTAATTATTTGATTTATCTTTACCGACAAAAGCACATATTCAGAATAGAATAATATATTTTATTAAGTATGGGCATAATGAGAGAGGATGAGGAGAAAAAAAGTATGATGAGAGAGAAAGTATGATGAGAGAGAATGAAGAGAGAGGAATTGTGATGATAGAAAATAAAGAGAGAGTGTGTGATGGGAGAGTTTGAGGAAAGAAAAAGTATAATGAGAGAGAAAGTGTGATGAAAAAAAATGAGGAAAGAGTATAATGGGAGAGGAAGCATGATGAGAGAAGATGAGTAGGAAGATAGTATGATGGGAGAAAATGAAGAAAGGGAAAGTGTGATGAGAAAAAAATGAGAAGAGAGAGTGTGTGATGGGTGAGATTGAGGAGAAAGAAAGTATGACGAGAGAGAAAGTGTAATGAGAAAAAATAAGGAAAGAAAGTGTGATGGGAGAGAAAGCATGGTGGCAAAAGGCGAATACGTTTCTACGCTCGCTCCCAGCGCCCCCGCCAACCCGTCCCATGGCCAACACGGAGGAGGTAAATCACGGGCGGCTACTAGTCTTTGGAATAGTGACTAGCACATAAGGGAGACATTTATCTCGCCTTTGCCGAGATTTGAACCCTAGACCTCATAGTGGCAACACCTCATGCGCTAGTCACTAGACCCATCAGAGGGGACGTGATGGGAGAGAAAGCATGATGAGAGAGGATGAGGAGAAAGAAAGTGTGATGAGAGAAAAAGTGAATGGGAGAGATGGAAGAGAAAGAAAGTATGATGAGAAAAAAATAAGGAGAAAGAGTGTATGATGGGAGAGTTTAAGGAGAGAGAAAGTACGATGAGAGAAAAAGTGGCAAAAGGTGGAACCGCCACCCTAGCAGCCCCTTGGCCTCGGCCCCACAAGATTCCAGAGGGAGTAAATCACGGTTAATGCTGGGCAGGATAGGTGACTGGGGGTCGAAGGAATTTTTGGAGCAGTAGACCAGGGTTTTATCCCCGAGTGCAACTGGCGACCTTCGACCCCACGACTTCAGTGGCAAGCTGCAGGCACCTAACCAGCTGATCCAGCCCGTGGGGGCACGATGAGAGAAAAAGTGTGATGATAGAATGGGGAGAGAGAGTATGATGAGAGAGGACAAGGAGAGAGAAAGTGATATGAAATAAAAATTGAACAAATATATTAAAGGTATTTTCGTCTAAAGCTTAACTCTCATTCCCATTCTTCTCAAAACCCAAGGGAGGAGGTGAGTTTCATCAAAACCCAAGAGAGGAAGTGAGTTTCATCAATATCTAAATTTTTGGATTTTATTCCAAAATTTGAATTTTATTCCCATCAACCAAGCATAAGATTTGGGAATGAATCCATTCCCTCATTCTCAAACCCCTAAACCAAACACCACCTAAATTATGGAGCCTATTCAATCTTAGTTGAGCAGTCTTTCTTAACCCTAAGATAATCTGAATTAGTATTTGCATCGGTTAGAAATTAAATCATACCTTTCTGATATCAACTCAGCTATCCCATAGAGTTAAACAAGCCAAATCAAGCCAAAACATATCATACAGACAAGACAAAATTAATTGTACACATAGATATACCTCGAATTAGATTGGTCAAGGATTGAACTAAGCAAATGGTGCATGATGGGGTTTTGATGCGGCAAGATAGCTAGGAGCCACGTGGCAAGCCCCGAATTGGATTAATACGAAGCCAGGTCACAAGGGTATAGCCAGAATCTAAATTTACCTAGGGTTGACTCTGACTATTGAGATAGATATAATAAATCAAATAATTCAAAAATATGAACTAAAAGTATGCTATTAATTTTTCAAAACTATAAAACAAAAGTATTTAATATTCAATACATTCAAAATTAAAACATAGAGCGAAAAATACTATTAAAGTTGTGCTCTTTAATTCTTCTTAGAATCAAACTCATTAATTATTATATTATTATCAATTTTTTCAATCAACTCTCATTCAATGTATATGACCATAGAATCTGCTAAAAACTCTTCTTCCATTTTATTATAAAGAACTATTTTTAACAAGTTTCATAGTTAAAAATGCTCATTCCATTGTTGCTATAGAAATGGAAAGAGTTAAAACAAGGTGAATTAACCTATCAATTAAATAAATATATTAGATTTAATATATAAGTAAATGATATAATTATAATGTATACACTATAACAAATGGAAAAAAATACCTGTCAATCAAATTATAGGTTCATGACTTATTTGTTTTAACTAATCTTTGACATAATTCAGAAATAGTTGATAAATTCTGAAATCTTTCATGGTCAATAACAACAAACTTATAGCGATCCAATTGCACTCTCAAGTAGTGCAAATCTTGTGTATCAAAATCAAGATGATAGAATTTCTCAACTAGTCTATAAATGTGATTAACATTAAGAAGCTTAAAATTTTCTTTAGGTTCCAAAGCACAACTAAGTTTAAGAAGTTTGACTGCCTCATCCTTGAATCTACTATTAAGTTCTTCAATTTGAAAATTTATTATAGCAACAAATACATCAAATTGATAGTGGTGCTCTTATGTGTGCCCGCAAGTATATAGATGTCATCAAGTAATAAAAATATTGATCTCATAGGGACTGGATATAAGCACTAAAATCTAAGCATAGTGAATTAACTAAACTATTGAAAGGTTGAAGATCACAATCACAAATGTAAAGGAAAGCAAATAAGAGAGAGGGAGAAAGTGAAAGAGTGTTGAGGAACTAGGTTTGTGTAGATGTTCTAGGGGTTAAGTTTCATTGTATACTAATCAATGTATCATGGATCACTTATCGCACATCCTCTATTCCTATGCACTTGTAGAAAGTTAGATTCATTACAGGTTCTTCCTCGCGGAGGTCAAGCCAGAAATGTTATCATAATCCATATTCTATGTTACTAAATGAAAGTGATTTCTATGAAGTCTGGTAATATGATACCCCTATCACTAGGGCCTGTTGGTCCCTTGAGGCCGGCTAGAGGGGGGTGAATAGCCCAAAATCAAACAATAGAAATACCTTTCTCAATCTTTATAAGCTTTATTAAAACACTTACATAAAAGGAATTAATAAGCTCATTAAAAAGAAAAAGAGGCATAGATTTTTTATTTGGTTTGCAATCAGGAGATTGCTAGTCCAAGATGTTGAAAGCTGAAAGCTCACTAAAGTGTCCTTCAGGCGGAGAAGCCTCTTACAGAAGTTAAAGCACCAAATTACAAAGCTAAACTCAAGGAAGATTGTTTGCAAGTGTTGTTCTTAACTTCTGGGATCAGGACTGTATTTATAGTCCTGATCGGGGCTTCCTGGAAGGGTTCCAAGCACCTGGACGTGGATAGAATTTTATCATCTTCACAATGGATCATGCCACATCAAGTTTCGATAAGGTTTCTGGACCGAGTGCCCATACTAAAGTCAACCTCTATGTTGACTTTTCGATTTGGGCTCTCGCTCCGTTGGGTGATTTCGGCCATCTAGAATAGGACTCACCCGAACTCATTTTCCGGCCTTCTCGAGCAACCTTTCTCTCTGGCTTCTTATTCCTCGGAAATGCCACACGCTTCCTTCTCATCTGCTAGTGTACTCTTTCACAGTACCTCGTCCCTTGGGCGCACTGAGTCTGTCGACTCTCTCCTATGTCATCCTTCTCACTAGCTGCGCCTTTCGCTCGACCTCTCATACTCCTAAGTTCCTGCACACTTAGACACAGGGCATCAAAACATAACATGACCTAACTTGACTTGATTTATTATATCAAAACTATCACGGGGTACTTATAATCTCTCCCTTTTGGATGTGAGCAACCCCAAGTTAAGTTAGGGTAAACCGCAAACAAGTAGCAGTAAAAAAAATTACAAGTACATGATTTGCAAAATATGTACCCTCCCCCTAGACTTAATATCTAATTTTCTCCTTTTGATCATATTAAAAATAGGGTATTCTATGAAAATAAATTTAAATCAGAGTCTAAAGAATAAAAATAAGGTGATTATTATCCAAAAAATCATGAAGTTTTAAATTTCAAAAATCTAGATTTTTGATAAAATATTTATAAAAATTATTTAAAAATAATTTTAAATTATTCAAAAATTCTAAGAATTTTTCTAATGGTTAAGCTTAAATATCCAAAGCTGGAAAAAAAAACTTAAGAAAACATGAATTGAATTTAAGGAGTGATAAATTATTTTCTAAATAAAGATTCATTTTCGCTAAAATTTTCTTTAAAATGATTTCTGAGCTCAAAAAAATAGTAAGAAATTTTCTAATATTGGAATAGAGGAAGTAATTTTACAAAAAAAAGTGAACTTTCAAAAATTTAATTTTCAAGAATTTTAATATTAAATATTTACATCTGGATAAATAATTCATAGAAAATTCACCAACGATAAAAAAAATTTTGAAAATATTTTCTAAGATAGAGAAAATGATAAAGTTTCATAGAAAAATAAATTTTACAAAAAAATAGCACTGCAAGATATGTTTAACTTAAAAAATATAAATTTTGTTACAAAATTCATAGAAAAATAATACAATGGTAAAAAAATTGAAATTTTTTCCATAGATGAGTAATGAAATTTTCTTTCTCAAAAAATTAAATTCTAATTAATTTATAACGGAAATCATGCAAAAAAAAATTATTCGATAATTCTAAGCAAACAAAAAGTATGACATTCAAAAAAATTAATTTATACACGATTTTGAAACCCAAAATAGGTTCCTTACAACCGGATTAATTAAAATTTTTTTAGGGATATACTTTGGTGACAATTTTATAATTTTGCCCTAATAATATCTAAATTGTCAATTTAATCTATTATAATTTCGAGCTTGTTGAACATGTGAGCATGCAAGATTTTTTATTTCTGTTTTAAATTTTTTATTTCCTATTTTTTTCTTGTCTAAATCCTCCAATCAATAAGATGTTGCTAGGGTTCCTTTTAAATCATTATTTTCTTTTAATAATTTTTTATTCTGAATTTCTAATTTACAAGAAGTTTTAGATAGGACTTTTATAAATTTAAATAACTTATCAGGTGGTAGAGATCATACCTGACTTACCTTATCAATATTATCATCTGAGACTCCCCCTATAGAGCTCTCCCTTCATCGATGCTCATTGCGGAAGAGCTTGCTTCATCTTCTTCTTCTTCTTGGTGACTTGCCGTCAATATAAGTCCAGCGTATGCTTCGATTTCTGACTCTGATAAAGTTTCATCCCACGTCACCTTTAGGTTCTTGTGCCTTTTCTAGGTTGGTCTCTTGTCTTTGCTTGTGTCCTTGTTCTTTATCTTTTGGGCAGTTGTCTTTTACGTGCCCTTCTTAATTGTAATAGTAGCATCTTACTCTTCTTTTCCTTTTTTTACCCTGCACTTGATTAAACTTATTAATTTTAAATAACTTTTTAAATTTCCTTACCATGAACGTTGTTTCGTCATCGTTAAGGGATGTTTCAGACACTTGTTCGTCAGTTTTTGCCTTAAGGGAAATGTTCTGCATTGTCTTAGTTCTTAAATCTGTATTTCTAGATTCGCGAATCTCAAATGTTGAAAATAGTTCCTCTAAATCACTTACCTCTAAGTCCCTAGAGATGAAATACGCATCTACTAGGGTTGACCATTCCGGAGTCCTAGGAAATGTGTTAAGCGCGTTCCTTAGCGAATCTCGATTGGTTACCTTTTCTCTGAGATTCATGAGTCTGGTGATGAGCTCCTTGATTCTTGAGTGGAGGTGTGTGATGGTTTCTCCTTCTTCCAATCAGAGGTTGCAGATCTGGTTCCGGAGCAGGTCCCATCTCGTGAGTTTAGTTTCGGATGTACCTTTGTGTAGCTCCAGGAACTTCTCCAAAAGTTCCTTTGCTGATTCGTAGGTGCCGATTCTGTTGACTTCTTGTGGAGGAAGCATACTCAGTAGATGGAATTCGTCTCATCCATTTACTACGAAGTCTTCTTGCTCCTTCTTGGTCCATTGACATTATTCTTTGTCCTTTGGTGCTACAAAACCATATTTCAATATTAGTAATAACTTAAAGTATGTTTTGAAGAATACCTCCATCTTTATTTTCCAAATCACAAATTCTCCCTCGAACTTAGGCGAGTAGATGCTTGGTCCAACCATCTCTTGTGCTTCTGAAGCTTACTTGCTCTGATACCACTTGTTGGTCCCTTGCGGTCGGCTAGAGGGGGTGAATAGCCTGAAATAAAAAACCAGAAATACCTTTCTCAATCTTTATAGGCTTTATCAAAACACTTGCATAAAAGGAATTAACAAACTAGTTAAAAAGAGAAAGACACAAATTTTTTACTTAGTTTGCAATCAGGGGATTGCTAGTCTAAGACGTTGAAAGCTCACTAAAGTTTCCTTCAGGCAGAGAAGCCTCTTATAGAAGTTAAAGAGCCAAATTACAAATCTAAACTCAAGGTAAATTATTTACAAGTGTTGTCCTTATCTTCTGAAAGCAGGGCTGTATTTATAGCCTTGATCGGGGCACCTGGAAGGGTTCTAGGTGCCTAGACATGGATAGAATTTTATCCTCTTAGAAACGGATCATGCCACTTCAAATTTTGATAAGGCTTCTGGTTCGGGCACTCGGACAAAAGTCAACCTTTATGTTGACTTTTTGATCCGGGCTCTCGCTCCGTTGGGTGATTTTGGCCATCCGGAATAGGGCTCACCCAAACTCATTTCTCGTCCTTCTCGAGCAACCTTCCACTCCAGCTTCTCATCCCTTGGAAATACCGCGCGCTTCCTTCTCATCCGCCAGTGTACTCTTCCGCAGCACCTCGTCCCTTGGACACATCAAGTCTGTTGACTCTCTCTCGTGTCATCCTTCTCACAAGCTACGCCTTTCCTCGATCTCCTGTGCTCCTAAGTTTCTGCACACTTAGACACAGTGCATCAAAATATAACAGGACCTAACTTGACTTGGTAATCACATCAAAACTACCACAGGGCACTTACAGGGCCCCTCAGTCATATATCATAAGAACATACTAACACACAATAATATAGAGATAGAAATAATAATTATGTCCAATTCCCTCTTTCCTTATGAAGAATTGCTTTTCCTTTCAAGGTAATGCCCTAGATATTCGGAAACGAGATACTATTGTCACTAGGGCCCCTTGGTCATACGATTTAGGGCATTCCCCCTACAAGATTAGCAATTCTATACAAATATTCAATCAAACATGAAAATTAAGCTCAAACATACTATACACATATAAGATCAAATAGATATAAGACATAGCAATGTCATATAAACAAGAAATTGACAAATCCATGAGTTTTACATCAATTCACATCACAATTATTCCTTTAATCTTAGAACAAGAGATCTACTCCATAACTAGGAAGAGAGAATCCAAAGACATCAAGATCTAAGCCAAAAACACCGAAACTCAATAAGAGAAGGGAAGAAGGCTTATCTTATATGAAGAGTAGTCTTCGAATCCTAAGCTTCTGGAGTGATGGAGATGCTAAATTTGGTTTCAGGTCATCCAAGGATGTGATGAAGAAGTTCATATCTTGCCCAAGTTGGATCTCCTAAAGGGGAGAACATTTCTCCCTTGGAGAAGGGGAAGAACTTCCCTTAAATAGAGTTGGGCATTGGCCGGGTACAGTCGTGCCATGACTGTGTGGAATCCACACGGCCGAAGCCTACATTGGCTCTGGTCCAATGGCACAGCCATGTGGATTACACACGACCATGTGCTGATTCAGCTATGGAAATTGACACGACCGTGTGGATTCCACATGGCCATGTGGTTGCTTACTCTGCTTTGTGGCACGACCGTGTGCGTTCACACAGCCATGGCCTTCTCCTCCTCCGGGCATGTGGCACAACCATGTGGATTTCACACAACCGAACCCTTTTTCTTCATTTGTTCTCCAAGTCATCTACGAACGTCGTTTTCACTCCAAAAGCGCATCCTGTCAATAAGAAAATACACAAAGAGCATATCTTTGCTAAAGAAGAGTAATTATACTGAAAATATGATAAGAGGTATAAAAGTACATAGATCAAACACAAATAAAGTACGTGAATGTGCATTAAAGCATGCATAAAAGTGTAGATAATCTACGCACATTATACCCTCAAATTTGAACCTTTGCTTGTCCTCAAGCAAAAGACCGCAATCTAAATTCATGTACTCCTATAATATATCATAATCTCTAGTACACTTGCTTAACTCTACCAACTACAACTAGTTTCATTTGTGAGTATGATTGTAGAATAACCTAAGTATGCCCTAAACATAAATTTTTGTGCATAATGCAATAAGTGACTGAAGCTTTTCAAGTTTCAATCTCTATCCTTATCAAGTCGTCATCCAATTGAGTTCCTTATTCTCTCGGTGATAGATACTTACCTGCCACACACTTGATTCATATTCTTAGATTGTACTATTGGTTGCTACTCGGAAAACCTAATGGTTCCACTGTATAAAAATTTTGTACAAAGGTCTGAACCTTTTCCTAGCTACCATGTGTTCTTTTAAATTAAACTTGGATCGCCTGCGGAACTTAACACGTTTGATCCAAAGTTTAATCTATTTGTTCTTTTAGGTTTAGACTCGGATCTCCTGCGGAACTTAACACGTTCGATCCAAATCACCTAGGTTATTAATTTCATTAAATATTAATTTCCAAAATTGGCTTCCAGTACTGACGTGACGAGGCACATGGCCTTCTTGGATATGGGAACAACCACCACCGACTAGACAAAGCCTTTTAAGGAAAGTTAATATTTAATTTCCTTAAATAACTTTAGGTCAACCGAAAAGAACAATCAAATCACAAGGAAAAGAAAACAAAAAAAACAAAAGAACACAACATCGAAAACAAATTCGAAATACTAGAATCGCATGCCTCTTGTATTTGGTATTATTTCCAAAAATAACTAGTATGATGCGGAAAGGAAAAATACTAGTTATACCTTTAAGAAAGACCTCTTGATCTTCTACCGTATTACTCTTCTAACATCGGACGTTGTGTGGGCAATGATCTTCCGAGATGAGAAACCTCCAAAGCACCTTCTTCTCCTTTCTTCAAGTTTCGGCCAAGCACAATGCTTCCAAAAGATGAAGATCTTTTTCCACCAACCAAGCTCCAAGGGATGCATGAAACAAGACTCCTTTCTCTCCTTTTCTCCAAGCTAGATCCGACCACTTCTATGCCTCCAAGAGATGATGAAGTCTCGGCCACAAGAAGGAGAAGAGAGAAGGAGAAGGGGAACCTCTAGGGGTCGGCCACACCAAGGAAGAAAAGAGAGGAAGAAAAAAAATAGAGTCGTTCACCATGAAGCCTCCTCTACCCCCTCTTTTATAATCCTTGGTCTTGGCAAATAAGAAAATTTAAATAAAAACTTCCTTAATTCTTTTGCCATGAAAAGGAAAATTTATTTAATTAAAAATAATTTTCTCTTCTCTAATTTATTTGGCCAGCCATATCTTTCCCCAAAACAAGGAGAGTTTTAATTAAAACAAAAATTAAAACTTCCTAATTTGTTTCTAGAAATTTATAAAAATTTCTCCAATAATTTTAATCCCTTCATGATTGGTTAATAAAAAGAAATTTTATAAATTAAAATCTTTCTTTTAAACATGTGGATAATTTCCAAAAAGGAAAGTTATCTCTAAAAATTAAAATCTCCTTTCAATCTACAAATAAGGAAAGATATTAAATATTTTCTTAATCTTTTGTAGAAACTAATAAAAGAGAATTTTTAATTTTTAAACTTTCTTTTAAATCATGAACATAATTAAAAGGAAAGTTTTTACCAAAATTAAAATCAACCTTTTAATCTACAAATAAGGAAAGAGATTTAGCTCTTCTCTTAATCTTTTGTAGAATCTTATAAAAGGAAAGATTTAAATTTTTCAACTCTCTTTTAAATCATGCTATCCACATAAGAAAAATTTTAAAAAATAAAAATCCTTTTATTTTAATTTGGGCCGGCCACACCAAGCTTGAACCCAAGCTAGGGCCGGCCACCTTGAAGCACCCATGAACCAAACTTTGGCCGGCCCTAGCTTGGTCTCCAAGCTAGCTTGGCCGACCCCTATGGGATGGGTAAGAAGGTGGGTATAGGTGGATATAGTACTCTATAATTAAGAGGCTACGATAGGGACCGAGAGGAGGAATTGGTTTTGGTCTCCCGATAAAATTAAGCATCCTGTGTTCGCCCCAAACACACAACTTAATTTTATCAATAATAATTCATTCCACTAGAGAACTATTATTTAACTACCGCACCAATCCCAAATTACATTTTGGGCTCCTTCTTATTATGAGTGTGTTAGTCTCCCTGTGTTTAAGATAACAAATGTCCATTAATTAAGTAAGTTACTGACAACTCACTTAATTAATATCTAGCTCCAAGAGTAGTACCACTCAACTTCATCGTCATGTCGGACTAAGTCCACCTGCAGGGTTTAACATGACAATCCTTATGAGCTCCTCTTGGGGACATTCTCAACCTAGATCACTAGGACACAGTTTCCTTCTATAATCAACAACACACACTATAAGTGATATCATTTTCCAACTTATCGGGCTTATTGATTTATCGAACTAAATCTCACCCATTGATAAATTAAAGAAATAAATATCAAATATATGTGCTTGTTATTATATTGGGATTAAGAGCACACATTTCCATAATAACTGACGTCTTTGTTCCTTTATAAAGTCAGTATAAAAGAAACGACCTCTAATGGTCCTACTCAATACACTCTAAGTGTACTAGTATAATTATATAGTTAAGATAAACTTATACCTAATTACACTACGACCTTCCAATGGTTTGTTCCTTTCCATCTTGGTCGTGAGCTATTGTTTATAATTTATAAGGTACTGATAACATGATCTTCTGTGTGTGACACCACACACCATGTTATCTACAATATAAATTAATTGAACAACTACATTTATCATAAATGTAGACATTTGACCAATGTGATTCTTATTTCTAGATAAATGTTTATACCAAAAGCTAGGCTTTTAGTATACATTCTAACATGTACAAGGTCTCAAAGGACTACTCGGAATCAAGAGAAACATAACATTTATTTTCCCAGTAACCTAACTCAGTCTCAAAGGGGTAAATTATTAGTTTCCACTTACGATAATTGTTTTTATCTCTTTATTTATATATTTTTTTTCAGTGCTTAATAAGGTGAAGCATTGATACATATGTAAATATAATACAAATGTAGGGATTTTAATTTTTTCAAGTGAGTTACCATGATTCGAGGTCATCTAGTAATCAAACTGTAGTCCAAGAAATCACCATAGGAACCTAAGTACTAAATAATTAAGATGAATTATGACTATTCCAAAGTTATCTACTATTTAAGCTTAAGTGAAGTGAAGGTAAGAATCTTAAGGTTAGACCAAAATTTAAATTTATTTCCTTACAATACTTAGCTCACTTCATACTACTAAAGATAGAGAAAAGAGATCCACTAAACATACTAGCACTATCTCCACAACAACATGAATGAAGAAATGAATGTGCTAACCACTTTGTTATTGGATAAGTCAGCAGTAATATGAGGATTGATGTTCTCAATATGCCACAAAACAACAAGAAAAATTAAAACTAAATATAAAACAAGCAAAAATGTTGAAAATGCAAAGAAAGGAAATAAGACTATGTATAACACCCCCCCCCCCCCCCCCCCCCCTCTAAACTTAGACTTTTCATCATCCCGATGAAATCAATATGGTGATGGAGGTGGAAGATCAGGGAAATCTAAAATTTCAGGCAATAATTTAATAAATCATTTCACCTTATCTCTCACAAATTTATGATATGAAAATAGTTCATTGATATCATTTTGAAGAAATATCATGAATCCCCTAAAATCCTCATTTAATATCATTTGATTTCTATGAGCTTCCATGAATTCAGTCTTTTTTTTTTTTTGCACAATTTTTTCTCACTCCTAAAATAATCTTGCAAATATTTAAATTGTTCATCCGACATATAAATGTCATTTGTCAACAACTTTTTGTGTAGTTCATGATTGTTATGAAGGCTATCTAAAATAGAGTGAAACTCATGGAAGTTAAATCTAGCAAGGTCTCAACTGACTAAAGGGACGCCCATGTGGCCTAAAGTGAGGGGGATACTAAAATGTTGGTTGGCCAAAGACAAGCACCAATTATCTTTAATTTAAATTGTAGTCAATCTCTGATTAGGCAACCATAAAGGAAAGTTATTTTTAAGTAAAAGATTATAATCGTATCTATCACATTGTATCATACATATTACCAAATATGAATTTAAATCTATTCCTGGGACATTTTTGATCATCTCTAAATTATCGAGGTCACATCCTAACACTAGTGTCATGCGAGTAAGCATCCCTCCTAGAACAACGGGACTAGTAGAAGACACCTTCCCTAATTTCACTAGGTGTTTTAGAAAGTTATATCTAGAATTGATTGAAACATTTTCTACCATTGTCCATAAACAATATAAATCAGAAAGTCTCATTATTCCTTCATTATCTCCACATTCAAATATAGTATTCCTCATAATCAATTGAAGATATTGAAAGACCGAGTTAATGATACTAGTAGCCTTAGATGAGTGTAGGTTATAATGAGATTGCTCAGTGATTGATTGTCATATATTTGAATTTTTGAATTCAGGGAGTATTATAGTATTATATTTGTTTCATCTCTGTGCAAATCAAAGCATGCATTAAAATCATCAAGTGTCCACTCATAATCATCATTAAGCACACAAAATTTAATTATCCCACCTCCTTGAACATTATCAACATTGATGGAGGTTAAGATTTTTAAGACAATTCTAGGGTAAGTTGCGTATTTCATGCTCATCAAGTTGTTCCATCCTATCCTCTCAAGGAGTCAATCATGTTGGTGCAGTGAGCACCAGATAATCGAACCTGAGTTTTGATTATGGAAAAGGGTTCAAAGTTAAGCTGTGGTGTTATCTAACAAGGTTCATGGAGCTTACAGGAAAGTCCTAAGTGATGCTTAGGCAAAAGTCCTAACTGCGGTTAGGCAAGGTGAAAACCTAAGGGGGGTAACCACCTTAGGTCATAGGGGGTGGTAACCCTAGGTGAAGGAAAAATCCTAAGGGGGGGCAACCTTAGGTCCTAGGGGGTGGTAACCCTAGGTGGCGGAAAACCCTAAGGGGCGGCAACCTTAGGTCATAGGGGGTGGTAACCCTAGGTGGAGAAAAACCCTAGGGGGTGGTAACCCTAGGTCCTAGGGGGTGGTAACCCTAGGCAGAAAGTCCAGTCGGTCTGGAGAATCGGACTGGCATCAGGTAATCTCTCTTGAGGGGAGTAGGTGAGGACGCGTTCCCCGTAGAGGGAACAGTAGGCGTCGGGTCGACCTAGGGTTTTCGGTTGGAAATCCGAAGTCAGACCCGGACAGTCCGATGACTGTCAAACTTCATATTCATGATATTATATGTGCTAACTTTTGTTTTGCAAGATATGTTTGTGTTTTGGATCTAACATGTCTTGCAAGTACGAAAGAACAAGGTTAAGCCTCGGATAAACAGTGTCTGAGGCGCCTCCATGGAGCTTGGAGGTGCCTCAGGCGCAAAAGATGAGCTGGCTGCGAAGAAGGCTTGGAGGCGCCTTGAAGAAAGCTCAAGGCACCTTGGACTGGTGGATGAAGGCGCCTTGGAGAGCAAAGAAGGCTTCTTGAACCTGATAAGGTTCGACCAGTTCAACCCTTATCTCAGCGTGTGACTCAGCTAGCATGAAGGCACCTTGGATGGCTTTCAAGGCGCCTTGAACACCCTTTATAAGAGGGTCTCGACCAGCAGCTAAGAACAATGAATTCAAAGCTTCTCTTCTTCAACGTGCTGCCAACGAAACAATACCGAAGTGCTGCAACGACATCCCGACGACCCGGAGCTTCATTTTTGACTTTATTGTTGTCGGTATAAAGTTTAATTCAGTTTATAATTGTACTTAATTTGTAATACTTATCGTGAATATAGTTGTTGCCCACGGAAAGTAAATTCCTTCGAGTAGGAGTCGTCACAGGCTCCGAACGAAGTAAATTCCTTCGTGTCTGTGTGCTTGTTCTAATTTTCTGATGCTTATTACTATGTTAGTTTTTCGTACGATTTACGAATTCAAAAAGTGAAAGCCACGAGCGCTATTCACCCCCCTCTAGCGCTTATCGATCCAACAAATCCATATCATCTTGAAAACCTAAAACATCTAAGGTTACATGATCCATGAATGTAGTGCTCAAAATGGAATATTTAGATAATGAATTATAGCAATGCATTTGTTTATAACTAGAAAACATAATACAGAAGTTATTAGACATACCCTTGAAATGTGCATTTTGTTCTCTTAAAGAATCTATCTTCTCCTTTCCTTTTTTTTGTTGGAGTGCTTTCTTTAATGAGATTTGATATTGTAGATGATGGAGAAGTCGAGTCTAAAGTGGGGTGAAAACTCTAGGAAGAGGGAAGGAAGTGGATGGTGGGAGTTGAAGGAAGCAAGTTGAGGGCTTTTGGAAAGAGAGGGAATTGGAAAGGGGTGTGGAAGAAGGAGGAGTCAGCGGGCATGGTCCTGTGGTTTCCACACACCCATGTTCTAGCTAGGGTTTATATGGACTAGGTTGTGTGGTGCTACACGGCCATGTTCACAGTTTTTTTTTACACGGTCATGTCAAATGACATGGTTTTGGTCTTCTTTGCCTCGGTTGAAATCACACGGTCATGTCGAATGACACAGCCACACCCTACTCCCTCTCTAGTTGAGTCACATGGCTGTGCCATTTAACACGGCCACACCCTCCTTTCTCTCTGCTAGATTGACATGGCCATGTCATTTGACACAACCATCCCTTATTTGCTCTCGGCCAACCCCACACGATCGCATGGATTCATACGACTTTAGTCCTCTTTCTCTCGGCTAGCCTCACACAGTCATGTGAGGTCACACGACCGACTCCTTGACATATGCGAGGGATGAGTTCTTCTATAGCTTTTCTCCTCTTCAACTTCACCAGCATCTCTACACTAATGAGAGGATCATGGACATCTTGTGGAGGATGTGTAAAACCTGAAAACAAAATTAAAAGATCAATAAAACAACTAATTAAAGAAAGAAGATTACAATCTAAACGAAATAGAACATTTGGGTTGTTGCTTCTCAAGCAGTGCTTGTTTTAGATCTTTAGCTCGACCCCTTGTTTAGTTCACTTAGGTGGTCGTGGTTCAGAAAAGTATAGCTTTTCACATTCATTAATTGGTGATCCAAGGAAATACTTCTTAAGACGCTGCCCGTTTACCTTGCAAAGTCCGGATTCTTTGTTCCAAATATCAATTACTCCGTATGGATACACTTTTTGAATTTTAAATGATTTTGTCTGTAAGTACCTGATAAGCTATGAATTGGCACATTAATTTTGGGTTAATATTTGGTATTCTTTATATATTTGCACATGTTTAATTCCAATTTTGATCATGTTTCCCCAAACAAGGTTTTTATGAGCTTTATGATGTTTTTCCATCTTATGCATGATTTATTTCTCATTATGTGAATTTGGTCTTGTAGGGTACTAATGGGTTCATGATTCAAGTGGAGGTATGGTTCACTCAACCAAATGGAGCCCAAAACCCTAACTGACCCCAATTGAGCTTGGATTCGAGTCAAACCCCAGCTGGACCAAACCCTAGGTATAAAAGGGAATTTTTGGCACGGTGAACAGTGAGCTCGCGCTATTGTTCATCGTGCCAGTTTCTTGACGGCGCGAACGCAGCTCCCTCTCTTCGTTCAGATCTTCCATCCAGCTTGTCTTCGTCGGCGTGAAGTTCCTCAGCCACCAGTGATCAGATTCCGACCATAGTGCTTCGCCAGAAAGAAGATTTCGGGCGTGGATTACTGTTCCTGGGAGTCGCGCGTTTTCTCTCGGGTTGAAGGTATTCTTCCGATTCGAGCTTCCCCTCCTCTACAGAATCATCGGCGGTGGCCCTCCGGTGATTCTGAGTCATTTCCGACATCACTTCATCTCTCGCAGCTTATTTCCAGCGTCGCGTCTCCAAAATCAGGAACCCCAGAACGCGACAGAGCAGAACGCCTGAGTTCCAGGCTTGTTGAAGATTTCTGTGGTTCGTTCAGTGAATCTGAGTTCATCTTGAAGCTTGAGGGAACCATATCGATAACAGTTGGAGTGTTCTCTGTTGTTCCCTTGTGTGACGGCAAGGAGAAGACAAGTTTGGTCCGAGATTTGGGTGTAGAGATGATTAGCTTTCCTGAACTTTGTTTCTTAGCTTAGATTATCCTGTTCTTGAAATTTTGTTCTTGAATTTGTTATTTTATAGTTTGGATTTAGTTGTAGTTTCATTTTCTACATGAATCTGATATGCTTAGTTTTGTTTTTGTGTGCTGTCTAGTTCTGTTCGTGCAGCAGAATTGCTGCAAATTTTGTTTTCTTTGTTTGATATCAGCATTTCTGTTTTAACCTTCTATCCATTGATAATTTAGTTGGAGTATAGAATAGAGAATTTGTAGTGTGATGAGTTAGATGTGATGTTAAGCTCTTGCATGTTTTGGTTCTACAGTTAATTACATTGAATTCTGCAACTTGGTTCCCATTTGGTCAATTAAAGTAGTTAAGTGCATTCAGTTCAGATTAGTTTCAAATAACCAAAGATTAGTTCTTAAATTTGTCTAGGAATAAGTTAGAATCTGTGGTTTTCACAAGTGAAATTTGGTTGCATTCCATTTAATGCAAATGTGGTTTAAGTGTTTCATTCCTAGCTTGTTTTAAAATTCATTGCTGAAAAATTAACTATTGCCAGCAAGTTCAATTCTGTTCTCTTTTGCATTTTAATACCAAACCCCCATTTTTATATCTAGGAAACCCAAAAAGAGTGTTCTTAATCCAAGACAAGCATGTTTCTAGCATAATCCTTGAAAAATTCGACTCGGGCCTTATACTAAAACATTTCCTTGTGTAGTTGTGGGTTTTCGATCATAACATTAATTTGGGAGTTTATTTGTGACATCGAATTTGATAGCTACCAAATTTTGACGTCGTTGCTGGGGAACTTTAAACTTTGCTAGATTTGTTTGTTTGTTTTGGATTGTGAATAATTTTCTCAGCTTTAGTTTGCTGATTTTTTCTGATTTCATTGAATATCTACTGAATTTTGATTGTTGAATTGCTTGCATGACTAGGTCTTCCTTTGTAACATTGCTTGAACTTGACCCGGAGATTGAGAGAACCTTTTGGGCTTTAAGGAGACAAGCTAGGTCAGCAGCAACTTGTGAGAGCAGAATTTCAGAGATGGATAATCAGATAACAGAAGGGGATCGAACTATGAAAGAGCTTGCAGCACCAGATGTGGCTTATAAGTACTCATGCATCACTTATCCAGATTTGGCAGGAGATTTTGAACTCAGATCAGGACTTATTCATCTGCTTCCCAAATTTCAAGGCTTATCAGGAGAGGATCCCAACCGCCATCTACACGAATTCCATGTGGTTTGTTCAACCATGAAGCCACATTTCAGAAGAAGACATTAAGTTGAGGGCTTTTCCATTCTCTTTAACGGGAGCAGCTAAAGATTGGTTATATTGCCTTCCAGCTGGATACATTACAAGTTGGATTGATATGAAGAAAGCCTTTTTGGAGAAATTTTTCTCAGCTTCTAGGACTGCAACTATCAGGAAGAGCATTTGTGGTATTCAACAAGTAGTGGGAGAGACTCTGTATGATTATTGGAAGAGATTCAAGAAGCTGTGTTCGAGTTGTCCACAACATAAAATTAGTGACCAGCTCCTTGTTCAATATTTTTATGAGGGTTTACTTCCCATGGATAGGAGCATGATAAATGCAGCAGCTGGAGGAGCTTTGGTGAATAAGACTCCAAATCAAGCAAGAGAGCTAATTTCAAATATGGTGGAAAACTCACAGCAATTTGGGAGTAGAGCTCTTGGTACTAGAGTTGTTAATGAAACTCATTTGGTTTCAACTGAACAACAAGAAATTAGGAACAATTTGCAAGAATTGACTTCTCTAGTAAAGCAAATGGTGTTGCAAAATTCGAGTCATGTTTCAAATTTTCCTTTACCAATGATGAAGTTGTGTGGAATTTGTGCAAGCCAAGATCACTCTTCGGATCATTGTCCTAATCTACATCAAGATGAATCCGTTGCAGTCATTTCAAGACCTCAATTTCAGCAACACAAATATGATCCCAACTCTTCAACTTACAATCCGGGATGGAGGGATCACCCTAATTTGAGGTATGGGAATGCATTTTATCAGCAACAACCACAAGGGCATATTCATTAGCCATATTATCAGCATCAACAGAATCAACATTATTACCAGAATCATCTAGCAAGTCATTCACAGCAATTTCAGCAACAACAACAGCCTCAATTTCAGCAAAATTTCAGCCAAAATTAGTAATTTCAACCATTTCAGAATTTCCAGCATTCAAATATTGCAAGTCAGCCACAGTTTCAGAATTCACAGAATCAGCACACACATTTCCAGCATGTTCAACAACCTTTGCAGAATTTCCAGCAGCCAAGTAGTGCAAATCAGCACTAATCTCAACTTGCACTACCTTCTTCTACAAACCCAAGATCAATGCAACCTCAGTAGAACTTTAGTAGCTCAAAAATTGAGGATTTGATGCAGCAAGTGCTTCAACAGCAATAGCAAATGATGCAACAGTAGCAACATCAGCAAAGGACTGATATAACACTGTAAAATATTGAAAGGCAGATTGGGCAACTGGCTAGTAATATTAATCAGATGCAAAATCAAGGATCTGGACAATTGCCTTCACAACCGACTCCAAATCCTAAAGGAAATGTGAGTGCATTAACTCTTCGCAGTGGTAAAATAATTTCAGACCCAAATCCGAATTTTTTAGCAGGAGCACAGCAGAATATTTCCAGGCCATTTGCAGCTTCGAGTTCACAGAATTTCCAGAATTTTCCAGCGAATTCATAGCAGCCAGATTCTGCACAGCATGGGAGTATTGGAGCTGATCAGCAACATTTTAATCAACCTGCAACTTCATAATCTGATCAATTAGATGGAGCAGATTTCGGCTTGGAATTTACTCCAGCATCAACTTCAAATTCAGCTCCAAATTCAGCACAGAATCTAGAAAATTCTGCACAAAATCTGGACAACAATATTACCCAGCAAGGAGCTGAGTCTTCCATTCCGTTACCTTTCCCTCAAAGAAGTGTACAACCAAGAAAAGAAATGGAGGAAGAAAAGGCTAGGGAATATCAAGAATTGGTGAAATTATTCAGTAAGGTTGAAGTGAATGTGCCTTTGCTTACCATGATCAAGCAAATTCCAAAATATGCCAAATTCCTCAAGGATCTTTGTGTGCACAAAAAGAAATTAAAGGGGAATGAATTGATAAGTATGGGAAAGAATGTTTCAGCATTACTTCAGCCAGTACCTCAGAAGTGTGAAGATCCAGGAGTTTTCACCGTGCCTTGTGTGATAGGAGATTATATTGTATCTTTGAGGATGCGATGTTAGATCTTGGAGCTTCTATTAATGTGATGCCTAAATCAGTTTTTCAGTCATTAAGAATTGGACCTTTGCAGCCTACAGGTGTAGTGATTCAGTTGGCCAACCGTAGTCAAGCACACCTAGCAGGAGTGATTGAGGATGTATTGGTAAAAGTGAGGGAGTTAATTTTTCCTGCAGATTTTTACATCTTAGATATGGAGGGTGATGTGCTTGCAAACAGGGCTCTGTTTATTCTTGGACGCCCATTCTTGAAGACTGCTAGAACCAAGATAGATGTACATGCAGGAACTCTTTCTATGGAGATAGGAGACACAGTGGTTCGTTTCAGCATTTTTGAGGCTATGAAGCATCCTAGAGAGGATCATTCTATACTTAGCATGGATATCTCGGAGGAATTGGATGGCATGGAGTTCTTGTCAGATATTGATTCAGACTTAGAGGTTTCTGATTTTGGTATGGAGAATGAATTCGTTGCATTGTTGGAAGATATTTTAGATGTGGAATCTGATGTTAACTTAAGTGAATGCGTAGGGGATTGCTTAGGAGAAGCATTACCCCTAGGATCGCTCAGAGAGGAAGAGGTATGTGTAGGGGATTGCTCAGCAGCACTACCCCTAGAATCACCTACTATTGACCAGACACAGGAGGAATTAAAGTCATTGCCTCAGCATTTGAAGTATGTCTATTTGGGAGAGAATCAGCAACTACCTGTCATCATAGCTCAGAATTTGGAACCGGATCAGGAGGAATGATTGCTACAGATTCTGAGACAGCATAGGAAGGCAATTGGATGGACTCTGGCAGACATTCCTGGGATCATTCCTTCCATTTGTATGCATAAGATTCACTTAGAGGAGGATGTGAGGCCAGTGAGACAGCCACAGAGACGACTGAACCCTTTGATTTTGGATGTGGTAAAGAAGGAGGTGACTAGACTCTTACAGGCTGGCATTATTTATCCAATTTCTGATAGTAAATGGGTCAGTCTCATCCATGTGGTTCCGAAGAAGTCAGGGGTGACAGTGGTAGCTAATGAAGAGAATGAACTGGTGCCCACGGGAGTGAAGAATTCCTGGAGAGTATGTGTGGACTATAGGAAGTTGAATCAAGCAAGCTGAAAGGATCATTATCCACTTCCTTTTATTGATTAGATGTTAGAGCGGCTGGCAGGTAAATCCCATTATTGTTTTCTTGACGGTTATACTGGTTATTTTCATATTTGCATCGACCCAGAGGACCAGGAGAAGACTACCTTCACCTCCCCTTTTGGTACATTCGCATATCGTAGGATGCCATTTGGATTGTGCAACGCTCCAGGTACTTTTCAGCGATGCATGGTGAGTATTTTTGGTGATTTATTAGAGCATTGCATGGAAGTATTCATGGATGATTTTTCTGTTTATGGCTCTTCTTTTGATGCATGTTTGGAAAACTTGTCTCGAGTTTTGAGTAGATGTATCGACACGGATTTGGTGTTAAATTTTGAAAAGTGTCACTTTATGGTAGAGTATGGTATTGTTTTAGGTCATATAGTCTCTAGGAAGGGCATTGAAGTAGATCCTGCTAAAGTTAGCACTATATCTTCTTTATCTTACCCCGCATGCGTGCGGGAGGTTCGAGCTTTTCTTGGACATGCAGGTTTCTATAGGAGATTTATTAGAGACTTCAGTAAGATTGCTCTACCATTGTCTCAGCTGCTTCAAAAGGATGTTTTGTTTGATTTCGATCAGAGGTGCAAAGAGGCTTTTGACAGATTGAAGGAGGCTCTTACTTCAGCACCTATTATCAGACCCCCGGACTGGTCCTTACCTTTCGAGTTGATGTGTGACGCTTCAGATTATGCAGTGGGAGCGGTACTAGCGCAGAGAGTGGATGGAGCACCACATGCTATTTGCTACGCTTCCAAGACTTTGGACTCAGCTCAAGCAAACTACTCAACAACAGAAAAAGAGCTTCTTTCTATTGTTTTTGCTTTAGATAAATTCAGATCATATCTTCTTTGTTCTCATGTGATTATTTTTTCAGATCATACAGCTTTGAAGTATCTCCTCAAGAAGCCTGATGCAAAGCCTAGATTAATCAGATGGATGCTTCTGCTTCAAGAATTCGACGTAGAGATACGTGATAGGAGCGGGAAGGAGAACTTGGTTGCCGATCACTTGAGCAGGATTGAAGGAGACTTGGACCATTCGGCTATTGATGATGATTTCAGGGATGAACAGCTTCTACAGCTGCAGGGTGAGTCTCCATGGTATGCGGATCTAGTGAATTTCTTAGTTGCACATGTTTATCCCAAACAATTTTTGAAAGCTCAAAGAGATAAATTAAAAAGTGATTCAAAATTCTATGTTTGGGATGATCCTTATTTGTGGAAGTTTTGTAATGATCAGATCATTAGGAGATGCATACCTGACTCTGAGTTTCAGTCTGTACTTACTTTTTGTCATTCTTTTGAGTGTGGAGGACATTTTGGACCACAAAGAACTGCTAGGAAAGTTTTAGAATGTGGTTTGTATTGGCCTACCCTTTTTCGTGATGCTTATGCTTTTTTATCGATCATGTGATAGGTGTCAACGAACTGGGAACATAGGACTTAGAAATGAAATGCCTCAACAATTCATATTATTTTGTGAGATTTTTGATGTTTGGGGTATTGACTTTATGGGTCCATTTCCTGGCTCTTTCGATTTTGCTTACATTTTATTAGCAGTTGATTATGTTTCCAAATGGGTGGAGGGTATTCCCACTCGGATTGATGACTCTTCTGTTGTTGTTAGCTTTGTCAGGTCTCACATATTTTGTAGGTTTGGAGTACCCAAGGCGATCATAAGTGATCAAGGGTCTCATTTTTGTAACAGATACATGAAGGCTTTGCTACATAAGTATGGGGTTACACATAAAGTTTCTACATCATATCATCCTCAAACAAATGGGCAAGTAGAAGTGTCTAACAGGGAGGTGAAATCAATTCTTGAAAAGACTGTGAGACCGGATAGAAAGGATTGGAGTAAGAGACTTGAAGATGCACTATGGGCTTATAGGACTGCTTTCAAGACCCTTATAGGAATGTCTCCATATAGGATTGTGTATGGAAAAGCTTGCCATTTACCCGTGGAGATTGAGCATAGGGCGTATTGGGCGGTTAAAGCATGCAATCTTGATAGTGAAACGGTTGGAGAAGAAAGGAAATTGCAACTTCAAGAACTTGAAGAGATTAGATTGGAAGCTTATGAGAACTCACGGATTTATAAAGAAAAGACCAAGAGATTTCACGACAAACAAATTGAGGTGAAAGACTTCCAAATTGGTGACAAAGTACTTTTATATCGATCTCGTCTCAAATTGATTAAAGGTAAGTTGAGATCTAGATGGGAAGGACCTTATTGTGTTACTAATATTTTCTTTTATGGAGTGGTTGAGATCCAGGATATGTCTATTGGCCAGATTTTTAAAGTTAATGGACAAAGGCTTAAAAAGTTTCATGAAGGAGTTAAGGGCTTGGTGGTGGAGGAAATGGAACATGTTGATGCTATCTACCCGAGTTAGAGGAGAGTTTCACTTTATCTTTTGTTTCTTTGCAAATGAATAAATTTTTGGTGCTAGTAATTTTCTTATTTGTTTAGGAAAAGTTTCGGTTTCATTTAGAATTTTATTTTCTTGCATAAATAAATTTTGAGTCTCATTAGTAGTTTTTATTTTTGCATAGTTATAGTTTTGGAATTTAGGTTTTATGTTCATGGTAGTTACCATTTCTTTGAGTTTGATAGTCTTTGTTTTAGGAATAAATGGTACTTCCTTCTTTTGACATTTCTTTGTATCATTTTTAGGGATTTGAAAAGGAATGTTAAATTTGATTATCATGTTTAAAGACTTTATGGCATGATTGAACTCTAGGATTGCAAGAGGTTGATACTAGTGATGGATTCTTTATTGATGGAATGGTATGATAACTTTTATTTACCTAGTGAGGTTTGAGCCTATTTTAAGTGATGCACTTGTAGCTTATTTCACTCTAGAACTTGCTTCAAATCTGATTTATACCTTTAGATCATTGTTGAGTCATTTTTATGAAACTTATTCCATTATCACATTGCCCTCACATATTTTTGCTATTTCTCTTGTCATGAATCATCATATCTTTATTCTTTTCTCATGTTCTATTTCTTTGGATGTGGTTAATTTGGATAATATGTGATGATTTTATTTGGCCGGGACGGACAAATGAGTAAGTGTGGGGGAGGTGTTTAGTTTGAAATTGGAGTTCTTTTGAGCTGGAATCAGAAATGTATTAAGCTGGAAAGAGGAAGCACAGTGGGAGTTGGTTGTGTTATATTGTTTCGGTAATTGATACATTTGAGTGTGAGAAGATATATTGTGATTAGCTTGGAATTCTGGAAACTGAGTAGCTGTGGAAATCTGTAGGAATTCAGGTGCAGAGCTGAAATCTTGTGTATCAGTTTTAGTATCAAAATCAGAATGCAAGATTCTAAGTGAAGGAAGTTTAGTTAGAATTTGAGAAGATGTTGAAACAAATGGTATACAATATTTTTATTGCATATGCAAACACAAGGAATGATGGCTTCAGAATTTATTCTGAACAAAAAGAATGCCGGAACAATTCAGTGAGGAAATTGAAGGAAAGGGGCAGCAATTGAACTAATACAGTGAGGAAAATGCCAGGAACAGAATTCAGAAAAAAAAATAAACAACAAACTGTGCAACTCTGAATTATCATACTTTGAAAACCTTAGGAACTCTTAAGATTCCAGCAGCAATTGTTGTTTAAATCTTGATAGCACTCTCAACCGGCTGGAAGAATTCTGGTAGTAGTAACTTGCTGAAATTCTGAATTTTCAGCAACTTCTAAGTGATGTTATTAGCTGAAATAAGATGGAAATCAAGCTATCTTTTGACTTAAATGATTGTAAAGATTAGTGAGTTGTTGCAGCATGAAGTGAAGCAGCAACATCAGGTGAGGATACTAAGTATTAAGTTGAAAATTCAGAGAACAGTGAAGAAGATTGTGACATTCTGTGAAGATGAAGTTGAGAGCTGTTGGAGTAGTAAAAAAAAAAAAAATTCAACAATGGTTTCAAGGAGAAGAGAAGCTCAGATGAAGTGTTGAAATTCGAAGTAACAAATGGGACGTTAGCATAAATAGCTTCTACAAAAATACAATTCAATCATTGAAATCTAGAAATGGCAAGTCATTTGATAGTACTTGAAAGGCTGAATTTTGGTGACTGAGAGGAGTAAAAGAAGACAATGATAGCTCTCAAGTTGGGAAGTGAAATTCAATTCAATGAAGAACAAGTGAAAATCAAAAGGAAGGGTTGTAACGACCCGATTTTTCCTATTTCGAGTTCCAAATGTCCATAAAAATATTTGAAAATACTTTTAAAATATTCTAGAGATTTTTAGAGTATTTTTACGTAATTTTTGGAGGTCGTTTAGTATGTTTACAAAAAGAAAGAGATTTTGACAAAAATCGTTGAAGACAAGGTTCGAACCCACGACCTCGAGTCGGACGGACCCAAGCCAAAACCGGCTTGACCAACTAAGCTAGGAGATTTTTGTTAACTCTATATAGAAAGAATTAAGGATATAGTATAGTTTGGAATAAAACCCTTATATATATAAGGGAATTAGGTTTTGGATTTTTCCAAAAACCCAACATCTTCTCCCGAATCTCCTCTCCTCCCACGCACGGTGCGGCGATTTACTCCTGCGCGGGCGACGACGAAGAAAAGGCTGGGTTTCAATTTCCGGCGCCGGCGAAGCTTCCTCCCGTCTAGTTTTCATCCGCGGGTGGTTGTCTCGACAGAGGAGAACTTGGGAGCACGAAGGGATCGCCGGGAAAAGTAGCTACCCGAACCCTAGAAGCTTCCTTTCCTTCTTTCCGGTTGTAAGTGCAAGAAACCCTAAGTAAGTACTACTCACCTGTAGTAGGATAGCTTCGAAGTCTAATTCTTGTAATTTTCTTCTTGTTCCTGAAGTTTCGGTTGAAACTTAGGGCTGTGGATGAGATTGGATTCGAGTTTTCTGTAGTGAATGGTGTTCAGCATTCTGCGTGAAACCTGCTTGTTTAAATGTGAGACAGAGATGGCTGTTATGATTTGTGCTCTATTTGAAACTTTGGATTTGGTTGAGATCTTAGAGTAGATTTTATGCTACCTAATTGCACCTGTGTTGACCACTACAGAACTTTGTTTTTAAGCATGCATAAAGTCTTATTACAAACTTGAACCACAATAATTCTCTAGATCTTTAATGCTGCACGTAGTTGGAAACTTCTTTGTTGTTTGTTGCTTGTTACATCTATAGATTCCAAGCTAATTAATGGAAGTGCGTCTGATATTAATTTGGCTAGCTTTACAGTTCTATGTAGAGAATTAAGGCATGAGATGAATTTTGGAAAGTTGGAAAACTACTCTTACAGAATCATAGCAATAGCACATTTTAGATGTTACAAAGATGCAACAAAATGGATTTTTCCAGAGTTCGGATAGTCTTTTAAGTTGACTTTTGAAGTAGTACACCTTGCCTTTTTGGAATAGACATGATTAGCTTGGATGGGAACTTTATTTTCAGATTATTTAATTAACATTTTCAAAAAAAAAAACAGCATGCTTAGAAAGTCCAAGTTAGCTCTCTTTTGCTCTATTTTATAGCATGATTAGTAAGTTCAGATGTGCCTTCTTTTCCTTTATTTACAGTATGTTTAGAAAGTTCAGATTTGCTTTCTTTTGCTTTATTTTATAACATGCTTAGAGAGTTTAGATTTGTTTCCCTTGTGTTATTTTTATATAGCATGCTTGGTTAATTGTAATCGTATACTTGTTAGATATATCTAAAGGATTCTAATAAACTCTAATAAAGGATTATGAGAAGAATGAGTAAAGAAAAAGACCAAGGTCTAGTTAAAAAGAGATAACAAGTAAACTAAAGTAAGAGGCTAGTATTCGACTTCCAAGGTTGTCGTTAAATAAATCCAGGTGACCAATTCCAAGGTCTTGGCCCTGGTAAGACCAAGATCTTTACCTCATAGGACTAGAGGCTCGTTACCTCAGTCACTATTAGAGAGCGCGCAAAACAAAGATGGTACTAAGCCTGGGCCCAAAGAAAAGAAAAGAAAAGTAAAAAAAAAAAAAAGAGAAAGAAAAGAACAAGAAGAAGAAAGTAAAATAGAAATTAAAAGATTAGTTTCTAGTATAAGGATATAAGAAAATGAAGTAAGTTTTATGCTTAGAATCAATAAAAGTTTAGTTTCTTTAATTCTAAGCTTACAGTGTTAATTTCCTTATTATCTTGTCTGTTAGTGAGCATGTTTAGTATTCAGTTTTATTTCTGTATACCATGAGTACATGCAGTTTTGCTTTAGCATTTCAGTTTCAGTATTATTGCATTACTTTTATGCACTTCGAGTTTTTGTGAGATAGATTAGTACTTACTAAGCGTTTTCGCTTATAGTTTTGTTTTCTTTCCTCCTACTGCAGATAAAGGAAAAGCTAAGATATGAAAGGGAGGCGACAGGGTGGTGGTGGTGATGAAGGTGTGTGGTGACTAGACTATGGAGAGATCCAGAGAGTGCTACCAAACCTGCATGACCTATTTGATTAGAGTTTATGCTTTAGTTCTTTTCTTTAACACTATTTTGAAGTTTGTGAGATTGTAGTTAAGTTTATTTCCGCATATGCATTTAGTCACTTTAATTATTTGTGGAGTGAAATAGTTGGTTGTTTTACTGTTATTTTTATAACTGCGTGGTTGTGAAAAATGAGTTCCAGCTGCCTGTGGCTGCGTATATATCTTATGTACTATGGATTTGGTCACCGGTACAGGGGAGATTTTGTCGAAATTTTAGATAGGAATTCCTCTGAATTGTGATAAATCTAAGTATTACTAATACTAGCGTTAGTGACACTAGTAAGTAGAGTAGTAGTTAGGTAACGGTCGCCCTTAGAGAATAGTAGTAAGAAGGGTGGGTTGTTACAAGGGTGCTGGAATGACAGTAATGATAGTGCAGGAATACATATTGTGCAGATTTGCAGGGAAATGACAGTTTTGTGCCAATTTGGAATGAGAATTGTGATGAGCCAGGGCTGCTGGAAAATGGAAGGTCTTTGGATATGCATTGTAAGGGTATGTAGCGACAATATGAAGGTGTATTGAAAATTTCTTGTGGCTAAACATGTTAGATTGATACAAAGTTCAGCACTAAGACAAACTGAAATCAGAGGTTGAACGCAAACTTAACTAAATTGTAGTCTGAGTTTGGGGCTGTTTGTAGCAGGTTAAAGCTCAAAGTGAAGCTGAAATTTCATGCTACTGAAAAAGATGAGGTTAAGTATGACTGCAGTCAAGTGCAGAGAGATGTGCAGACAAACTGAAATCAGAGCATCCTGCTTTGGGGAAACAGAACAGTCTTGTGCCAAGGAGAAATCTGCTGGTTAATGTCAACTTTCTGGTTATGCAAATCTGAAATGAATGGAACTTAAACCATCATTGTACATCAGGAAATGAACTATCTTCAAAGGTCTACTAGCTAGGGAAACTGGGCTAGAATGACTTGAAACAAAATCAGAAATTGAAAGGCAGATTCATGTTTCTATAGCACAGAAACTATTAATTATCATATTTCAATGTGTTTTTAAGGAATGGATGAAACTCGGATCATGTGATGAATCAAATCAAAGAACTACAGATTCGATTGAAGATTTTGAAGAACCTGCAATTAGAGATTTGCAGAAACAGGATTTTAGTGCCAAAGGAAACAAGAGGAAGATGTGAAGAGAAATGAAAAAAAAAATGGAAGGTTGTATAATCTGCACTATAAATGAAGTGGAGTAAAAGGAAGAGTCAAATTAGAGTGCTTGCAACACCAAATCAGTAATAAGAAGCAATGGGATGAAGAAATGCAGAACTTCATGCTTGGCTGAAATTGAACATCACATAGTATTCTAATTCCATGTCTTCCACCTTGAGTTGAAATTTATCTTTTTATTTACTCTATCAGAATTAATTCTTCCCTTTACATTTTAATTTGCTCTTCTTTCCAATGGTTGTGAATTTTCATAATTATGCATCTTGATATTGTGATGAAGGTTGAATTAGATGAAAAGCAAGCTTATGGTAGTGGTTTTGCTATGAGTAGCTTGAGTGCCCTCCACCTTTGCAAGATTTGAGATTAGTAGAGAGCCACCTCAAATTACCTTGGGAGAATTAGAAATATTATCATTTTCATTTTATTCATGATGGATGAAATTTACTAAGTATTGAACCAAGGTGAAAATAGAGGTCATGAATGTGTGAGTCTATGAAACTTGATACTTACATATAACTTCCTTTTACTTACTTTTGGACATGATCAAGACTAGTTAGGAGAAGGAGGTACCATCTTAGTTGTTATTTTAGTGGGTTCACTTGCACGAGGCGTGCAAGAATAAGTGTGGGGGATTTGATAAACTATGAATTGACACATTAATTTTGGGTTAATATTTGGTATTCTTTATATATTTGCACATGTTTAATTCCAATTTTGATCATGTTTCCCCAAACAAGGTTTTATGAGCTTTATGATGTTTTTCCATCTTATGCATGATTTATTTCTCATTATGTGAATTTAGTCTTGTAGGGTACTAATGGGTTCATGATTCAAGTGGAGGCATGGTTTACTCAACCAAATGGAGCCCAAAACCCTAACTGCCCCCAATTGAGCTTGGATTCGAGTCAAACCCCAGCTGGACCAAACCCTAGGTATAAAAGGGAATTTTTGGCACGGTGAACAGTGAGCTCGTGCTACTGTTCATCGTGCCAGTTTCTTGACTGCGCGAACACAGCTCCCTCTCTTCGTTCAGATCTTCCATCCAGCTTGTCTTCGTCGGCGTGAAGTTCCTCAACCACCAGTGATCAGATTCCGACCATAGTGCTTCGCTAGAAAGAAGATTTCGGGCGTGGATTACTGTTCCTGGGAGTCGCACGTTTTCTCTCGGGTTGGAGGTGTTCTTCCGATTCGAGCTTCCCCTCCTCTACAGAATCATCGGCGGTGGTCCTCCGGTGATTCTGAGTCATTTCCGACATCACTTCATCTCTCGCAGCTTATTTCCAGCGTCGCGTCTCCAAAATCAGGAACCCCAGAACGCGACAGAGCAGAACGCCTGAGTTCCAGGCTTGTTGAAGATTTCTGTGGTTCGTTCAGTGAATCTGAGTTCATCTTGAAGCTTAAGGGAATCATATCGATAACAGTTGGAGTGTTCTCTGTTGTTCCCTTGTGTGACGGCAAGGAGAAGACAAGTTTGGTCCGAGATTTGGGTGTAGAGATGATTAGCTTTCCTGAACTTTGTTTCTTAGCTTAGATTATCCTGTTCTTGAAATTTTGTTCTTGAATTTGTTATTTTATAGTTTGGATTTAGTTATAGTTTCATTTTCTACATGAATCTGATATGCTTAGTTTTATTTTTGTGTGCTGTCTAGTTCTGTTCGTGCAGCAGAATTGCTGCAAATTTTGTTTTCTTTGTTTGATATCAGCATTTCTGTTTTAACCTTCTATCCATTGATAATTTAGTTGGAGTATAGAATAGAGAATTTGTAGTGTGATGAGTTAGATGTGATGTTAAGCTCTTGCATGTTTTGGTTCTGCAGTTAATTACATTGAATTCTGCAACTTGGTTCCCATTTGGTCAATTAAAGTAGTTAAGTGCATTCAGTTCAGATTAGTTTCAAATAACCAAAGATTAGTTCTTAAGTTTGTCTAGGAATAAGTTAGAATATGTGGTTTTCACAAGTGAAATTTGGTTGAATTCCATTTAATGCAAATGTGGTTTAAGTGTTTCATTCCTAGCTTGTTTTAAAATTCATTGCTGAAAAATTAAATATTGCTAGCAAGTTCAATTCTGTTCTCTTTTGCATTTTAATACCAAACCCCCATTTTTATATCTAGAAAATCCAAAAAGAGTGTTCTTAATCCAAGACAAGCATGTTTCTAGCATAATCCTTGAAAATTTCAACTCGGGCCTTATACTAAAACATTTCCTTGTGTAGTTGTGGGTTTTCGATCATAACATTAATTTGGGAGTTTATTTGTGACATCGAATTTGATAGCTACCAGTACCCCATGATAGTTTTGATATGATCAACCAAGTCAAGTTAGATCTTGTTGTCTTTTGATGCATTGTGTCTAAGTATGTAGGAACTTAGGAGCATAGGAAGATGAGCGAAAGACGTAGCTAGTGAGAAGGACGACATTGGAAAGAGTCGACGGGTTTGGTGCATCAGAGGGACGAGGCATTGCGAAAGAAATCCCGTATAAAAGTGGCGGTGATGGATAACTGACAACCTTGATTTAATTTCCTAGAAATGAAAGAAAACAAAATAAAAAGATGATGCGGAGAAAATTACTAGTTATTGAAAAATCTTGAGATGACACCTTCTTCTCTCAAAGGAGGAAAACAAATCAAGGATGCAGCTTTTCAGAGAGGAACAAAAGAGGGAGAAAAAAGGTCTCTGAAGGCACTCATATTATTATAATTGAAATAAAATTTTTACAATCCACATCATGGAGAACAAGACAAGTTAATCAACTTAAACTTCGATTTAAATGGTTGATAGGAAATTTCTATAATTAATTTTATCAAGATGTGAATAATTTTAAAGAGAATAAGGAAAGAGATCAATCTTCTTTAATGATCTTTGAGATATTTAAATTATAAAATAAAAATTTCTTTATGGTGGGTATAGAAGGTGGGTATAGGTGGGTATAGAACTCTATAAATAAGAGGCTACGATAGGGACCAGAGGAGGAATTGGTTTTGGTCTCCCGATAAAATTAGCATCCGCCGTGTTTAAGATATCGAATGTCCACTAATTAAGTGAGTTCCGACAACTCATTTAATTAATATCTAAGTCCAAGAGTAGTACCACTCAACCTTATCGTCAGGTCGGAGTCCACCTGCAGGGTTTAACATGACAATCCTTATGAGCTCCTCTTGGGGACATTATCAACCTAGTATCTCTAGGACACAGTTTCCTTCTATAATCAACAACACACACTATAAGTGACACCATTTCCCAACTTATCGGGTTTATTGATTCATCGAACTAAATCTCACCCATTGGTAAATTAAAGAAATAAATATCAAATATATGTGCTTGTTATTATATTAGGATTAAGAGCACACACTTCCATAATAACTGAGGTCTTTGTTCCTTTATAAAGTCATAAGCGACCTCCCTATACACTAGTAATTATATAGTCAAGATAAACTAATACCTAATTACACGACCTAATGGTTTGTTCCTTCCATTCGCTCATCTTCATGACACCACATACTATGTTATCTAATATAAATTAAATGAATAACTCAACAAATGTAGACCATTTGACCAAATGAGATGATAAGAGTTGTTATGCTGGGGATGCCTGTAGAGGGTCCGGGCCCTCGTACCATTCCACGTTATCAAACTGTCATTTTCGACCGCTGGGCTATAAATAGAGGTCTAGTCTTCTCCTTTTTAAACAACACACTTTGTACTTCAATTCTCTTTCTGTTTTTCATTTATGAGCTTAATTTCTATGTACGAGGCTTCTCCACCTCTGATGTTTCATTTGAGAAGGAGATTTTTATAGTGAGCTCATTTACCTTGGAGTAGCAATCCTTTGATTATCAACTAAGTAAATTGATTGTCTCATACTTCTCTTTTATTTTGTAATATTTCTTTAAGTGTGCAATTATTTTAAAACCCGACCAAGTTGAGAAAGGTATTTTATTTTATTTTTTTGTGTAGGGAAATTCATCCCCCTCTTGTCGGCTGTAAGGTCAACAAGTAGTATCAGATCAAGGTCGCCTTAGAAGGACTGACCACTAACTGAAGCAAAGAAGATGGCCAGAACAAGCATCCACCTGCTGAAGTTCGAAGGAGACTTCACACACTGGAAGAAAAAAATGGAGGTATATTTTAAAACAAATTTTGATATATTTTTAATTTTAAAATATAGCTTTGCAGTACCTACCGATAACAACAACAAGTTGAAAAAAGAAGAACATTGGACAAAGAAGGAATAAGCTGAATTTGCGGCAAATGTAAAAGTAGAATTTTATCTGCTAAGCGCACTGCCACTACAAGAGGTAAACCAAATCAGAGTCTACGAGTTTGCAAAAGGTCTCTAGGAAAAATTCCTAGAGCTTCATAAAGGATCATTCGATGCCAAGCTCGTAAGGAGAGATCCACTTCGGAACCAACTAACAAATATGTGACTAAAAGAAGGTGAAATAGTTCCTCAGCTACACGCCAAGCTAAAGGAGCTAGTCTCCAAACTCACGAATCTCGGAGAAAAGGTAACCAACCGAGATTTGCTAAGGTATGCGCTTAACACTTTCCCTAGAACACCTGAATGGTCAACCCTAGTAAATGCATATTACATCTCTAGGGACTTGGAGGTAAGTAATTTAAAGGAGTTATTTTCTACATTTGAAATACATAAAACTAGATGTGTAGATCTAAAGAAGGAGTCCCAACAAAATGTAGCCTTAAAGGAAAAAAAATGGATGAACCAAAATCTGAAACTTCTCTCGACGATGTGAAACTACATTTATGGTAAGGAAGTTTAAAAAAATTCTTTAAAGCTAATAAATTCAATCAAGTGTAGGCCAAAAGAAGAAATAGGAGAGTGAGATGTTATCACTGCAATGAAGAAGGGCACGTCAAAGACAACTACTCAAAACTGAAGAATAAAGATAAGGATAAGGACAAGGACAAAAGACTAACCCTAAAGAAACACAAAAACCTAAAGGCAACATGGGACAAAACGTTAGAGTCAGATATTGAAGCTTACGTCGGACTTGCACCGATAGTAAGTCACGAAGAAAATGAAGAAGCAAGCTCATTCAAGATGAGCATCGAGAGCGTCGATGAAGGGGGAGCAATATCAGAAGAAAGCAACATTATAAGGGGGGCATCAAATAACACTACTAAAAAAGGGCCCTTTAACGACGGGATTTCCCGTCGTTAAAGGGGTGTTTCCCATTGTTAAAGGTCATCAACGATGGTATTTAATATCATAGGAAGTTGTAGCTAAAAGTACCCGTCGGGAATTGATTAACGACGGGAAATAAAATACCGTCGGTAAAATTTTTTAACCACAGTATTAACTACCGTCGTTAGTGACAGTAACGACGGGTTTAGATACCATCGTTAATGATAGTAACCATGGTTATAGTGCCGTCGTTAATAATAACAACGACAATTATATATACTACAATTTAACATCGTTTAATTATTCAACGACGACTTAGCATACCGTCATTATTGGCAATGACGGTTTTGCATACCGTCGTTAATGGCAACAACGATATCACTTATTGGACCTGTCAATATATATATATATATAAATTCATTAATGAATGCTAATAAAAACTAAAACATAATATATTAAAACATCATTCGATAATTCATGATAATTGTTTCTATATCATTAAACTTGATATCACAATGTCTAGTTATCATCCAACAAAATTAACATCTATTACATCAAAAGTATTCATTTATCTAAAGTCTTCGTATGAAAAATGTTGACATTCTCAAAAACTTCAAAAAGGCTATTTCCCTTCCAAGCTCCAATACCTATAATAAATATACAAAAAAAAATGAGTATCACAATAAAAACTTTAACAGAACTTAGAAATCTTTATATACAAACTATTGAAAATAGCAAACTTACTATAAATGGTAGAAACAAGGTACAAAATTTATTTGGAAATGATGTTAAGGAACCATTAGTGAGGGAGGCTATGGTTATTCAACCAAAATCTGATTGTCCATATGTAGCAATAGACATGACAATTCTAAAATTGGAATGGAACGATGTTCATGTGAAATCCAGTAGTAAGGTACAAAAATCTTTTAACTTTGTTAATCCATTAGTGAGTAACTTACCCAATCTACCTCAAAGAACAATTAATATTGCAATTGCTATATGAAAACAATTCACGATATGCAGATGTAAAGAAAGAAAAATGTGCGGCACATGCAGATCAGCAATCCGACGTAGGCTATGACATGCATGTGAGTTGGACAAAGTTTCTTTTTTAAATTTCGAAAAGTGTTATTTCCTAACATGTAAAAGAGATTACATATTCCATAACATTACAATAAAGTACGAAAAGTGTTTTAAAGAATACCCGTGAATCACTAAGATGAGCCTTCATTCTATTGTTCCTCACCAATTGCTTGTGTGCCTATGAACCTTCATTCTATTGTTCTTCACCAAATGCTTATGCGCCTATGAAACATTTACAACTCAAAATGAACAAAACTATTCATTCTCATTATCAAGTAATAAACAAGAAATAATAAAAAAAAATTAAAGTAACTAATTCAACCTTCACTAATATTTAAAGTCGATGCAGTCACTTGCACATTAGGTGGTAAATTCCTCATCATCAACTCCTTAAAATCTTTAAATTCATATTCCATATTATTCATTTTCTCACGTAGTGTGACATTCTCGTGATGAAGTTCTTGCTTTGACGCAATAGGTCCTCTCACATCTTTAGGCCTCACTCCTCCTCCATGGCCAAAAACATAATCATGTCATTGAGGTCCAAAACATTTCTCAACAAGTTGAATATTTGACAAGGAAGAATCTTCTCGAACAACCACACAAATCTCATCCTTCAATAAGTTAAAAAGATTTTGAAATCTATGATGAATCAAATATCATGTGAAAAAATGAATTAAAATGTTATATACTCACATATTTTTCCATCACATCAAGATCAACAATATGGTCTCCCTTTTTTCGTGTCTCAAAAAACATTGATGCAAAATCTGGAGGTTGCCCATCTTTTCCTCCCTATAAATATTAGTAAGACACAATTTAATGTCTAAATTAATATAAAATCCTTATAATATATGTCTTACCATTTCATATGCCAATTGCCTAAAAGGCTTGCTTCCTGTTCGATGTGGCATATATTTCAAGGATCTGTTCTATGTATTTGTTTTACTCATTTTCTGTAAATATATTAATATTAGTATAATTTTATAAAAAATAGACATTTAAATTAAGAAAGTACACTAGGTCTTTCACCTGGCTTCACTCACCAGGATTTTCATACTGCCTAGCTTCACTCACTGGGTCTTTCACCTGGCTTCACTCACCAGGATTTTCCAACTGCCTGGCTTCACTCACTAGGACTTCTCCTTTGCCTAGATTCACTCACTAGGTCTTTCACCTGCCTTCACTCACCAGAATTTTCCAAGTGCCTGGCTTCACTCACCAGGAATTCTCAGTCAAGTATCCAGTCAGTCTTGACATACATGACTCTTCTTCACATCTAACTGGCCAACCTTGACCAGAGGAGAATTGTACCAACAATCTCCCCAAATGAACGATCGCACCTACAATCTCCATGTATTATCAGTCTCCATGTATTGTCAAACATCGAAACCCAAACATCAAGACTCAAGCTTGAGCTATCTCAAACTTAGTCAACCAGGTCAACCTTGACCTTGGGAATATTGCACCAACAATCTCCCCCTTTTTGATGTTTGACAATACATTTAAGTTAGGTTAATCCCATAGCCTCAAACTTCGTTTCATGCCAAGGCATGAATGAGGGTTTCCTTCATTCTCCCCCTTTCCTAGAGGGCAAACTCCCTCTTTAGGTAATGAAGGCCTAACTTAAACCCTACATTATCCCCCTATTGGCACACATCAAAAAGAACTCTCCCCCTGAAGAGTTAGTTACCGTTGTTCACAACTTCACTCGTTGTTCACAACACCATAATGAAAGTCTTATACCCTTCATTATCTTCAACGCTCACCCTTGAGTGTTAACCAATCCAACAATGAAGGTCCCATACCCTTCACTGTATTAAATGTTCACCCTGGAGCATTATTCCACATTATGATGCTCATTCTAGAGCATCTATAACCCCATAATGAAAATATCCACTCTCCATTATTTTTCAACGCTTAACCTTGAACATTGCTTTTCTAAACGAAGGTTTAACCACCTTCAATGGTGTCGGAAATAAATTCCATGTCCTTAAAGAGTAGCTTCCCCTAAAGACATGCACGTAACTTCTATCATTGCACCAACAATGAATTGGAATCCCTAAATCTTTAGGAAACCCAAAATTTAGAAGTTTTGAGGTTCAAAAATTCAATAATAAAACCAAACCTCAACTTAAACTTCTACTTAGTCTTCCTTAACCAATCCAATCTTGTTTTCATCATGAAAACTCCCCCTAAATGTAAAAATAAAAATGTGTTTCAAGGGGTTAGAAATGGTTACCTCGACTAAAAATGGTCTAATCAATTCCTGATGGGCTGAAGTCCGGATGTGCGATTCCTACAGGAGGTCGGGATGTTCGATTCCCGATTGGCGAAGTTCGGATGTGCAATTTCAGCAGAAAGACCTAGTGGGTTAGATTGGACGTCAAGGAGGTAACTTGGCACTTGGTAAGTGGAGGTAAGTCATTGGAGGAGAGTCACTCAGTGAGAATGCATCCTGGTTAAGGGGATAGTTGACGTCAATCCAATTTAGGTCCATTTCAATAACCTAAATGAAGTTTAGTAATTAGATCCTGATCTCGGGGAGATAGGATCTAATTACTAAACTGCTTATTTTTATTGTGCTAACTTTGTCTTGCAGAGTATATTTTGTTTATATTGAACTAACATATTTTACAGGACAAAAAAACATAAAATACCTTGGGTGAACAGTACCCGAGGTACCTTCAAGCAATTGGAAGGCGCCTTGAGTAATGTTCATGGAAGATGCCTTCGAGAGCTTGGAAGGCGCTTTCGGCCAGATAAAATCAGACTTCGTCGACGATAAGAAACTAAAGTTGTGGGATAATTTTTGGGATTGAAGGTGCCTTCAGTGCTATGGAAGGCGCCTTCAGTGCTATGGAAGGTGCCTTCAATGCTATCGAAGGTGCCTTTAATGCTATCGAAGGCGCCTTCAATGCTATCGAAGGCACCTTCAATGCTCAATAAAAGAGCATCTCGACCAACCTTCAAGAGACACTTCAATTACAAGCTTCTACGCGTCCATTTGACATTCTGACTACTCTGCCTTCATGCTGCTACTTTGCTACGACACTACTACGCCCGACTACTGCTGAGGAGCTATCCAACACTGAGCCTGATCCAATCATCTTTGAAAGTATTGGGTAACAAACGTTTAATATTGTACTTAATTGTTGCATAAAGGGAAGTGTATCTTGTTACACTTTTCCTATTCTTTTTGTACTCAATTCCCTCATCCGGTGGTTTTGGAAGAGGTATTTAGTGGATTACCATCGATATGTCTATGGACTTGAGTCCTAGAGTAGGAGTCGCCAAAAGGTCGGAACCAAGTAAAACTGATCGAGTTTCTATTTTCGTGTTTAGTTTTTTGCTACGCACTTTGTTTTCAAAACTGAAAATGTCAGAATTTTAAAACCATGTGATTCCCCCCCCCCCCCCCCCTCTCATGTGTGTCTTGATTCAACAACCGGTATCAGAGTAAGGTTCTGCTCTGAATTGGTACAACCACCAATTAAGGTAGGGGAATTTTTTTTTTTTCAGATTTTAGTTTTTCATATTTTATTTGAATTGGTAAAATTTACCTCTTCAAATAATTCCTTCTTGTTTGATTTTTACTCGAAGTTGGTACAACATCACTTAAGTCATCAATATTTCCTTTTACTTCAAACTCTACTAATTCATGACCTAGTCTTGGGACATTTCTTTCATTTTTTTTATAAGATAATTCAAATGGCCCAACTCGAAGGGTACAACACTGCTCACCCTCCACTCATCAGTGGGGATGACTTCCCTTATTGAAAGAGAAGAATAGAGGTATACCTGAAGATAGATATTGATCAATGATTCACCATCGGATGAGGATACAAGGCGTCGGTTGACAAAGCAACCAAAACACCTATTGACCTAGAGGACTGGAACTCGAACATGAAGAAGAAGGCCTAAACTAACAATAGGAGCCAAATACCCTCTATTGCAAACTGACCAAGGAAGAGCTAAACCGAGTCGGACCGTTCAACAATGCAAAGGAATTGTGGGACAAATTGTCGAACTACACAAGGGAACGACCGACTCAAGGGTAATGAAACATGACCTTTTATTAAATTCTTTATTTAATAAGAAAATGCAGGACAGAGAAACTGTAAACCAACTACATGAGAGGATTAAGGATATCCTCAACGGCCTACACATGATTGAATATCAACTCAAAAATCGTGACATTATCAGGTACGCTCTTAATTCGTTTCCTTGAAACACACTGTGGGCATCGATCGTAGATGCCTATAAAGTTTCAAGGAACCTTTTAAAGTTAAAATTAGATGAGCTATTTTGTAAATTAAAACTGCAAGAACAAATTAACGCCACAAAGGTTGACAAAGGGATTGCTTTTCTTGCAAGTACTTCAAAGGAAGCCAAAGCACTAACCTGAACCAAACCCGAGCCGGAGACAGAGTCCAACTTGGAGTATAACAAAAAAGAGCAGCTAGTGAACATGGTAAGAAAAATATTTACTAGATGCAAGAGAAATTTCTCCAAGCACGACATGAAGAAGATGTCCAAGTCCATATCCAATAACTCAAAGGCAACTGTCACGTGTTACGGTTGCAACAAGGAGGGGTACTTCAAATATGAATGCTTGAATGAAGACAAAGCAAAAGAAGGTGCTTTAAGCGACGTGGGATGAGTCTTCCTTGAATGGATCGGAAGTAGATGAACCAAAGCAAGCAAGTTAACTCACACTGATGGCAATCGAAGGTGAATCAGATCAAGAAGACGAGTTCGAATATGAGTCGAGCAATGGATCCACATCCAATTCAGATGAACCAAATGGGGTAAATTTTAATTATACTGTAAAATATTTTAAAATAATTTCTTGCTTAAATAAAAAAGTAATAAAAACTGAAGAACACGCTAAACTTCTCCTTAAGGAAAATAACATACTTAAGGAACAACAGAGCTTGACCTCCTTAATTAACCAAGTTCAAAACAAAAATTTAACTCAAGCTACAAAATTCTATCTTGAAAAGTTAAGTTAAAGAATTAACAGAATAGTTGAAAAATTTTACCTCGAGATCCAAGTATCTAAATATGATACTTGGATTTCAAAGAGTTGTGTACAATAAATCTGGACTTGGATACAAGTCTAACTCTACCTTTAATCTAACTCTACCTTTAAATCATTTCTAACCCTAACTCAAAATAAAAAATAATAACTAAAGCTTAGGTTCCTAAAACTTATTTAACCAATAATGTAAGACAAAATTAATATTATGTTCCTAAAGATAAAATTCATATTATCAAAAATAAACCCAAAAATAATTTAAAACAATCAAGAAAAATTACAAAATCAAAACATAAATCTAATCAAAATTACAAACCCCATAAACAAAATCATAATCAAGTTTATTATAACTATAAAATAAATTGACACAAACCTAAAACTTAAACTCAAGTTCAATCATTTAGGGGGAGACACCAAATTAGTTGGCACCTCCAAAATAATAGTTTACCTGACTAGACAATTAGGACTAGTTTAATTAGAGATCAAATTTAACTTAACAAATAGTACTGAAGAAGTTTTGGATTATAGTAGGTTAGGGAAGTTCTGTCTGTACATGTCTAGGAAGATATGGCTTCGACCTGGTGCATTTGGCTTAGTGGAACTAACTAAAGTTACCTTTTACGAATCCTAGTCGGTTAGACCAAAGTTTTATACTAATTAAGTTCTGTAAGCAGGACTATTTGGAAAATTTTGAAACACATGGTTACTCTAATGATATCCAAGTGACTCACCATAACCTAGACGTTTATCCAAAGAATGCTTACTTGTTGGACTCAAAGTTAAACTTGAATCTAACATAAGTTAAACTAAACCATGAAATTCAACTTAGCTCATATTACAAAATTATAAGATTCTCTAATTGAAAATATAGATCAGGTGATATTAATAAGAATTAAATTTAATTTAATTTAAATTATATTAAAATAAAATTAAAAATAAATTAAATTAAGCTTAAAATTTAAACTTAAAATTTAAAATTAAGCCTAAATTTAAAATTAACTTAAAAATTAAAATTTAAACTTAAGTTAAAATTAAAATCAAACAAAGTTAAGTTAACACTTAAGCTAAACTTTTTACTCCTACTCTTTTGTAGGAATCTAAATTAATATTGGACAGTGGTTGCTCTCGACACATGACTGGGGATCAAATAATATTCACAAATTAACATTCAAAAGACTAGGAATAGTTGCCTTTAGAAACAATGGTAAACTTATGGTAATTGGAATAGGTAACATTGAACTAGAATGTAATTTCATTATTCATAAAATACTACCTATTGAAAATTTTAAATTCAACTTACTCAGTGTTAATCAATTGTGTGATTCATAATATAAGGTTAGTCTACATCCACTAAATGTTTAATTAAACATATGAAAGACCCCATAATAAAATTAAAAGGATTCAGGAAAAATAATATTTAAACAATTAACCTAGCAAACTCCTCACTTAAGTGTCACTTGACACAAAAGGAGAAAATCTAACTATGGCATAGAAGACTATTCCACACTCACTTTAGAAACATCACCAAACTAAATGGCTTAGTTAAAAGATTACCAAAACTACCCAACTTAGACTCAATAAATTTGTAATACTTGTTAACAAGGAAACCAGACCAAATAAACCCACAAACCAACTAATCAAACTCAAACCAATTCAACACTTGAATTATTATACTTAGATTTATTTGACTCACATGGGATTTAAGTCTATTAATGGAAATTTATACTGTCTAGTAATAATTGATGATTACTCAAGGTTCACTTGGGTAAAATTTTTAAAAAATAAAGATGGAATATGTAAAATATTTAGTGACTTTTGTAAATAAATTGAAAACTAAAAAGACTTTAAAATCAAAAACTAGGAGTGATAACGATGGAGAATTTAAAAGCCATAGGTTTACTAAATTCTACTTACAAAATCAGTACCATCAAGAATTCTCATGTCCTAATGCACCTCAAAAAAATGAAATAGTTGAAAGAAAAAATAGAATCCTCCAAGAAGCCACTAGGACAATACTTAATGAATACTAACTACCAAAATATTTCAGGGCAGAAGCTAGTAGTATCGCTTGCTATATACAAAATAGAGCAACAATAAATAAGAAACATAATAAAACCTCATTTAAAATTTACTATAATTAATTACCTAATATCAAATATTTTATAGTATTTGGGTGTTCAGTCTACATATTAAATACAAGAGAATATTTAGGAAAATTTACCTCAAAAGTTGAAAATAGAATTTTTATAGGATACTCATTAAACACTAGAGGATACAGGGTTTATAATAAAAAAATCCTAAGAATTGAATAAACAACAAATATAAAATTTAATGAATCTAACTCTAAGGAAACTAACTCAAATCAAACTTAACCTCAACCAATTGACTTTGTTAGAGCTAGCCCTGATCTAAGGGGAGCAAATAAAAAACCTAAATCAAATAGACAAACATGAAGATGAACAAAACCAACCACAAAAAAAATGAACAAACACAACTGAATCTAGAACAATAAGAGTCAACTCAAACTACCCAATTGAACAAATAATAGGTGACTCAGAACTAAGGGTTTAAACTAGATCATCATTTAGAAGCCTAAACCAAATATCTTTAATTTCTAAGGTTGAGCCCAAAATAGTAGAAGAATCCCTGCTTGACCTAGACTGGATTATTGCTATATAGGGAGAACTGACCTAATTTGAAAGAAACAAAGTCTGAGACTTAATTCCTTTACCCAAAAATAAAAAATTCATTGAAACTATATGGGTATTTAGGAATAAGTTAAATGAAAAGGGGGAAATTATTAGAAATAAAGTCAAACTGGTAGCTAGAGAGTTTAGTCAAGTAGAGAGACTTGACTATGATGAAACTTATGCCCTAGTGGCCAAACTTGAGTCTATTAGGATGCTACTAAGCTATGCACTCATAAAGGGTTCAAACTCTACCAAATGGACATTAAATTAGCCTTCTTAAATGAATTAATAGAAGAAGAAGTATATGTTAGAGTAATCTCAATGGTCCATACGACCATGTGTTTTAGTGTTTGGGTAAAGGGTTTAAGTTAGGTTTGCCCTTGTATTTTATATGTGTATATGAGTGTTCAAATTTATAGGATACACATATGACTCAGTTTGATGGCTTCGGGTCCAGTGAAAGATGGAGCATCCGAGGGACTGTAGACAAAGCGACAAGGACAAGGGCCGAGGGAAGCGACTTTGAGACATACATGAAGGATGGCATTGGCACGAGCCACAGGCTTGAATGCATCCAAGGGATGAGAGCCGAAGAAAGTAGGCTTGAAGGCAAGAGGTAAAGCTACAAAGAAGCGTCAAGTGAGTCATAAGAATGAGGGTCCAAGTGCTGAGGGATTGTACTCGGGGTATCAGTCGACTGGTACTTTCATCAGTCAACTAGGAGTGAACAGAATGCTTCTGTTCGCTCAGCCAGTGTGGAGTAGTTGACTGTACTTTTACCAGTCGACTGGTATTGAGCCGTTGGATTGTAACAGTCAAAATTTCATAGAGAGTAGTTGACTGGCACTTTCAATAGTCAACTGATAAGCGGGATTGTCCAACCTGTGACCTATATAACCAAGGCTTGGAAGCTTAGTTAAGGCTGACGAAATAGAGGTGGTTAATCCCTATTAGTAGTCTACCTTGAGTTGTGATTAGAGTGTGGTGTATCGATCAAGGTTGTGTGAGGTTTACTCCACTGAGAAGGAGTTCGCGCTTGCCGGAGTTCTGGGGCTTGATCCATCGAAGAATCATAGGGATCATCCACCTTATGGGCGGTCATGGAGTAGAAGCAAGTTATCTCCGAACCACGTAAACGAGCTTGTTAGCGGTTTGCATTTCCTTCTTAGTCTTTAGCTTTCGTACTTGTGTTTGTATTAGTTTGTATTTCCACTGCGTAAACTAACATCATAGGGAAAAGCAATCGATTTGGGGGCACCGCCTATTCAACGCTCGCCGAGGAAAGCAAGGATGACTGGCTTGATAGAATCGTCGAAGTATGAAGGAGGAAGCCTAGGGGACATCACAATTTGGATGATGAAGATGAAGGTCTTCTTCAACACAGATTGGGACACCATGATGGTGATCAAGGAGTCGTTCGAAGTCCCAAAAGATAAGAAAAGGAATAAACTTTGACCATGACATTGGACGGAAGAGCAAACCTCACGATCGGAGGCAAAGTCAAAGGTAATATCAATCTTAATAGATATATTGTCGTCTAATGTGATAAGTGGTGTAGGTGAATATGAGAATGCCCATGATTTGTGGAGCAAAGTGAAGATGGTTCTAGGGAAAGAACCTAAACCTACATAAGAAGAAGAAGAGCCCAAGGAGATGGGTTTAATTTCTCAAGTAGAGGAGGAGCAACCAGAAGTTGAGCCATGTTCAACATCCGAGGAGGAGAAGGATGAAGAAATGTCATCCACATGTGTGGATAAGGAAACATCCTCAAGGGTTGAAGAATAATCCAAGACAAATGAAGAAGAGGTCTTGGAGGTTAACCTAGTGAGCATCTCCACCGAAGACAAGTCAAAGGATCACATTCTGTGCTTCGGGTACAATGAGAAGGGGCACTACAAGGGTAGGTGTCCATTGGGTAAGAAAGAGGTAACTACTAAACTCAATTTAATTCCTTTAGAATCTAATTTGAGGTGTAGAAAGAAGAAGGAGAAGAAGCACATTAGATGCTTCACGTGTGGTGAAAGAGGACACTACCACACCAAATGCCCAAGGAAGGGAGAGCTCAAGAAGTTGGAGCATTTGAAGAAATGGGAGAAGAAGAGAAGCAAAAGTCAAGGGAGAGCTTCAAGGGTAAGGGAAGTATACCCTAAATTGAATTATAAATTAAATGTTTATTCTCCCATGCATGCTAGAAATAATTTTCATTATTTACCCATGCAAAATTTGGCTTTAGATATCATGATAGGAATAGGGTAAATGTAGATGATAACCCTAAGGTTCCTATGCATGTTAGACCTAAATAAGTTAGATTCTCATTACCTAAGGAGAATAAGGTAATGGAGAACTTAGGCATTAATCCCAAGAAGGGGAGACGCATGCCTAAGAAGGGTAGGTCTAGGAATATTCAATGTGGACAAGTCAACTCTAGGGTTAGGGACCTAGAAAAGGAAAATCAAGCTTTGAAGGCAAAGCTTGATCATTTGGAGAAAACCCTAGATAGATTCAATGTTGGATCTAGAGAGTTAAGTATGGTGTTGGGTAGTCAAAGATCCAACAATGATGGATAGAGTTTAAGATACTGATCTAATGTCTCCAATACTAAGGGAAAGTCTTATGCTAGGGTTGTATATGACTATAGCAAGGAAAAGCCAAGAAATGGCAAGGGGAAGACATTTAAAGGTAAGGATAATTTAACCAAGGATAAAGTGTCTAAGGTTAAAAAGGTTAAATTTGTAGGCTAAGTGTCACCGGAGGTGCACCGATGTGGCCTAGCAATTGTGGATGAGTCACCTAGGGAGTTGGTTAAGGTTAAGAGCTCTAGGGGGAGCTCAAAGAGTCAATTTGGGACTCATGGCCAATGAATCTCAAGTGGGTATTACTTGGGATTCTAGATGGGTCATGGAAGTGCCAAGGGGTTTTGAAGATGGACTTGAGTCTCAAACCTAGGGAATTAGTACACATGGTTTGTATTTCATGCAAGGAAATATGACATTGGGGTCATATTGCATGATAATTGATTTTGGATATATAGATGTCATATAAACCACTGCTAGGGATGCATTGTGGTTTAGTATGGACAAATACATCAAGAGGAAGCCAAAACTAGGACTTTAGGTCAAAGTTCAATTGAACCATTTAGATAGTTTTGGGTTTTATGTCGATCTTAGGATCGGTGATAGATATATTTTTGAATATATTTTTCCCAAGTAGACACGGGTAAAATAGACCTCTCCACAAAATTTAGAGATTTTTGGATGTCTATAGAATATTTGGCGCATTTCTAAAGTTGGGTTCAGAATGTTGTTTGGGCTGAAAACAGTGTGTCAGTCAACTAATGTAATTATCAGCCGACTGGTAACAGTGTTTATCAAACACATAATAGTTCTGTGGATTTATTTCAATAAGGGCAGTCGACTGGTACTTTTGGCAGTCAACTGATACAAATCTGAAACTATTTTCAGCATTCGTTTGTGACCGGATCAACTCTAGAGCTATCAATTTAGGTTGGGCCCGTCAGGTTGGCCCACCCCGCTAAACAATTTAATTGGATTGGGTTGGAATTTTATCAACTCAAGCTCGCCGTGGGCCGACCCGCTTAGGCCTGCGACCCGCACGGGTCGGCCCGCGATGGGCTTAGGTTGGCCCGCGGGTTGAGAAACACATGTAAGCTAAGTTTTATGCTAATTTATTATCTTTCTTTGTTATAATTTTGAAATAAAATAGTACTTTTCATCCCACATAAATACTCATTTATATTTAAAATACATGTTTATGAATACATTTGATTGATGAAACCTTTCCGAAGTAAAACGTTGAAGATATGAAATATTTTTTAAACTTTTTAAAAAAAATTTGATGGGCCCGTGGGTTGGACCGTCAAACCCACAACCCGCCTTGGATTGGGTTGGGTTGGAAATTTTCCAACCCGCCAAGTTGACGGGTCGGCCCCCCCCCCCCCCCCCCCCCCACCCCAATGGTTGGCCCGCCACGAGCTGACCCGCCCCACCACAGATTGGCCCATCTAATAGCTCTAGTCAACTTGCATTGGTGTATGAGATCCTTAGAGGGATAAATACACAAGTTTAGGGTCAGTTTGGATGATAAGTTTCGACAATTGGGATATGTTGGAGCATGATCGTTCGATAAAGGGGGGGTGAATATCGATTTAAAAAACATCGAAAAGAGTTAAGTGCAATGGAAAATATAAGCGAAAAGAGACAAGGCTAACACATATTCGTTTTTACTTGGTTCGGAACCTGTGTCGACTCCTACTCCAAGGCCCGTACTCGAGTACTTTCGTTGGGCAATTCACTAGAAATTCGAATATTAAATACAAATTGAGTACACGAATGCTAATAAAAATAATAATACCAACAAAAGGAAAAGAAAACAGTGTGTAGTCGGAGTAGCTTCGCAGCGTAGCAAGAGCACAAGAGAGCAATCTGAGAGTTCTGAGTTGTATATAGAAGCTCCACCCTTGACCCTTCTTTTATAGGATGCTCGGGGCGCCCGGATCCCTTCCGGGCGCCCTGGTGTGACGTAACAGGCCCAACCAGCGAGCTCCACGTGTCGACGATGCGCTGGGGATAAAACTTACCTCTGAGCGCCCGAATCCCTTCCAGGCGCCCGAACCTCCGGGCGCCCGGACCACCGTTCTCAGTAAACTCCTTCTCCTGCAAGACAAGGTTAGTCCGAGACAATGTATATCCTGCAAAACAAAGTGTTAGCACAGTTTATAATTTGACAAAAAGAGTATTAATTAGATTCCATCTCTCCGAGACCGGAATCTAGTCAAGATCTCGACTTAGAGTCCCGAAATGGTTCTAAGTCAGATCGGCGCCTAAGTTCCCTTCCCGGGAACGCGTCCTCACAATCACTCCCCTCCAGTGACTTACCTTTACTTACCTGCCAGACGTCCGGTCAGCCCTTCGACCCGTCTAGACTTCGTGCCAGCTATCCGGTCAGCCCGTCGACCTAGCTGGACTTCGTGCCAAACGTCCGGTCAGCCCGTCGACCCGTTTGGACTTCGTGCCAGCTATCTGGTCAGCTCATTGACCTAGCTGGGCTTCGTGCCAGACATTCGGTCAGCTCGTCGACCTGTCTAAAATTTGCCTGCACACTCTATCAGAGTGTTAAACAACGACAAACCTAACTTAACCTAATTTATCATTCATCAAAACCTGAGTTAGACCGTTAGTGCTAATCGCACCAAGAGGATATTGTTAGAGCTTTTTGATATAGAAAAAGGGGAAGAAGTAAGGTTTAAGTGGGAAAACCTGAAATAACTTTGCGGTGGTGAAAATCCTAGCTCAATGAGGAGCTGAGGTGTAGGGGGAGCCTTGTGATAGGTTCTTAAATAGCCCTATGGTAAAATTCCTACCTCAATGGAAAGCTTAGGTGTAGGGGGAGCCTTGGGATAGGTTCCAATGCATGTTTGCATTTTCCATTTTATGGTGTAAGTCCAATTGTGTAACCTTGGAAACATAAATCCATTCAGCGGTGTAAGTCCAAGTGTGTATCCTTGGCAACGTAAGTCCTTTCGGCGGTGTAAGTCCAAGTGTGTAGCCTTGACAACACAAGTCCATTTATTTTAGCATGTTTATTTGCTATCATGTTTCCCCTAACTTAAACGTATTGTCAAACATTAAAAAGGGAGAGATTGTTGGAGCAATTCCAATGATCCGTGCGACCGTGTGTTTTGGTGTTTGGGAAAAGGGTTTAAGTTACGTTCACCCTTATATTTGATATGTGTATATAAGTGTGCAGGTTTACAGGATGCACATATGACTTATCTTGATGGCTTCGGGTTCAGTGAAGGATGGAGCATCCGAGGGACCGTGGATAAGATAGCAAGGACAAGGGTTGAGGGAAGTAACTTTGAGGCATACGCGAAAGATAGCATTGGGATGAGTCGCGGGCTTGGATGCATCTGAGGGACAAGAGCCGAAAGAAGTAGGCTTGAAGGCAAGAGGTTAAGGCTGCAAAGAAGCGTCAAGTGAATCATGAGGGTGAGGGTCCGAGTACTCGGGGTACTAGTCGACTGGTACTTTCATCAATTGACTGGTTCAGTCGATTGGATAGTCAACTGGGAACGAATAGAATGCTTTTGTTTACTTAGCCAATATGGAGCAGTCGACTGGTTCTTTTACCAGTCGACTGGTATCGAGCCGTTGAGTTGTAACGGTCAAAATTCCACAAAGAGTAGTCGACTTGCACTTTCACCAGTCGACTGGTAGGCGGGGTTGTCCAACCCATGGCCTATATAACCAAGGCTTGGAAGCTTGGTTAAGGTTGACGAAATATAAGCAGTTAACCCCTATTAGTAGTCTACTTGAGCTGTGATTGAAGTGTGGTGAATTGATTAAAGTTGTGCGAGATTTACTCCACCAAGAAAGAGTTCGCGCTAGCTGGAGTTCCGGGGTTTGATCCACCGAAGGATTACAGGGATCGTCCGCCTTACAGATAGCCATGAAGTAGGAGCAAGTTATCTCCAAATCACGCAAACGAGTTTGTTAGCGGTTTGCATTTCCTTCTTAGTCTTTAGCTTTCGTACTTGTGTTTGTATTAGTTTGTATTTCCGCTGTGAAAACTAACATCATAGGAAGAAGCAATCGATTTGGGGGCACCGCCTATTCAACTCCCCTTCTAGGCAGTCATACAAGATCCCCAACAGTATATGTAGGTCAACCACATCGATTTAAAATCTAAAACACTCTGATTATATATTTAAATTAAAAAAGGTCATATATAGTTTAAAACAAGTACCTAGGTCTTGGTATGAATGATTATCCACCCATCTGATTTCAAAAGAATTCAAACAAGGTCGAATTGACCCAATCATGTTTGTAAAAGCCCTTAAATTTGATATTTTTGTTGCCTAAGTATATGTGACATAATTTTTGGATCTACAAACTCAGATTTTTTTTATAAGAATTTATAAACCTAATGGAACAGGAATTTGAAATAAATTTAATAGGTAAGTTAACCTTCTTCTTAGGCTTATAAATTAAACAAACTAATGAAGGTAATTATATCTATCAAGAAAAATATATAAAGGAATTACTTAAAAAATAGAATAAATAATTATAAAGAAATAAAAATACCCATGGCAATAAATTGTGGCAAAAGGCGAATACGCTCGCCCCCAGTGCCCCCGCCAACCCGTCCCAAGGCCAACACGGAGGAGGTAAATCACGGGCGGCTACTAGCCTTTGGAATAGTGACTAGCACATAAGGGAGGTATTTACCTCGGCTTTTGCCGAGATTCGAACCCCAGACTTCATTGTGGTAACACCTCATGTGCTAGCCACTAGACCCATCCGAGGGGACTACCCATGGCAATAAATGAAAATATAGATAGTGGTCCTAATGGAACATCAGTAGACCTAAAGTAATATAGAAGTGTCATAAATAGTCTATTATACCTAATTGCAAGTTGACCTGATATACTATTTACAATTAATATATGTGCTAGATATCAAACCTGTGCTAAGGAATCTCATCTGGAAAATGTTAAAAGAATTTTTAAATATATAAAAAGTACATAAAATATAAGAATGTGGTACCTTAGAATAACTAATTTTAAACTTTTAAGATATTTTGACTCAGACTACATTGACCGTAAATTAGATAGAAAAAGTAGAAGTGGTGGATGTCAATTACTTGGACCATCACTTATTAGCTAGTTTAGTATGAAACAATATTGTGTTACTTTATCTACAACTGAGGCAGAATATATAGCTATGGATGAGTGTGTAGCACAATTATTATGAATGATGCACACATTGCAAGACTTTAACTTAGATTATAAAAATATAAAAATCTTTATTGATAACATAAGTCATAAGTTCAATTAACTTAACCAAAAAGTACACTCATTCAAGAACCAAATATGTAAAATACCGGAAAATAGGTGAATATTAATAAGGGAATTTTCCGGAATTTTTGGAAATTTTTCGGGAATTTTTCAGAGCTCGTATGGACGAGTTGACGGGGATAAAAACAGGGTCCGGAAAAGCCTGTTTAGGCTATCCATTAAAGCGAGGAAATGTTTATAATTACATTTTCTTTTTCTTAATTTCTTTATTTGTTCTTTCTCGCCGAAAAATCCCCGCGCGCCTCTCTTCTCCCTCACTCCCGAACCCGACGTCAAAAGGAGCCCTAACCGCCGGCCACTCGGCGGTTCTCTCCTCTTCTCCTCTCCTCTGCCGCCACCACAGCCGACGCCGAGCATCGGCCACAAGAGCTCCAGCGACTGCCTTTGTGCCCTAGCGTCGGCCCGCCGCTGAGCCCTAGCCGCGTCGTCACCACTCCGACCCAGCGCCGCCGGTCCAAAGAGCCCTAGCGCCGACCACCGGAAGCCTCTACCTTCCTTCCCCTCTGATCTTCGCGCCGATCGCCCTCTTCCCCGCACGGAGCAGTGCTGACGCCGAAGTAGGGGTGTTGCTGTTCTTGCTGTGCCCTAGATCGCCGGCGTGGAAAGGACAATTAGGACTCCGAGGGTAAGCTACCGACCCTTCCTCTTTTCTGATCTATGATTGGTGCCCTAGATTGTGCCTTCTTCCTCAGTTCTTCTTCTTGTTATCACCAGTGTAGCCCTAGCCGAGACCAAGGTGCCGAATTCTTCCTTGGTGTGCCACTTCCGAGTGCGAGTTTGTTGCTTCCCTTGGTTCTCACTCAGTGTACTCCTCTCTGCCCTAATCTGCCGCCGGCCGAGTTCCTACTTTCCTCACAAAGATAGTAAAGCCAAGCCCTAGTTTCCCAATCACTTCTACCCTAGCGTCGGTTGCTACTACTTCTGTGCCAGCCGACGCCACTGCCCTAGTGCTCTCTGCCTTGGTCAAATCCACGGTGAGGTGTAGCTTGGTTGGAAATTCTGTATGTTTAAGAATGTGGATTAATTACTGTTTTGGTTTGTTTGTTTTATTCCAACAGCAATTTATCTTTGCTGGCTGTAAACAATCCTAATTGGGCAACAACTTTGTGACTTCCAGCAGCAGTTGAATTGAGGTAAGGTTTATGGTTTTGATCTTTGTGTTAGATTATTGCTAGTTGTGTTAGCAATAATTATTGATTTAGGTTTATAAGTTGTATAACGGTGTAGTTGGGGTTAATGAAACTAACCCTAACTGGTCAGTGGATTAGAAATTAGTTTAGCAATTTGTTTATAATTAAATTAGCTAAACTGTGCGATTTAACATAGGACTTTGACGCGAGACGAGTATCTCGGAGTCAGATTGGACCTTTCTATTTTCGGAGGCGGGTACTTTTGACTTATTGTCTCTGATATGCTTAGTAATGAAATTAACATGTTGCATTAATTGTGTTTCTTATTTGTTTCGGTTAATCACTGCCCAATACATGTGACCTGTTTGATTGGTTGTTTGTTTGCATCTCGTATTGATCTTGTACCTGATTTTTTTTCATGCTCATGGGTAGTGATATAACCATGTTTTACCATGTCAGGACCTAGGTTTGATACCTTATTTGATCAGTATACCTTGATATGATTTATTCACTATGATACCCATTGTTATATGTCCAGAGGTTGGTTTAGTATATTACCATGCTTAGTGACATGCACCATTTTCATGATCGCATGCTGTGCGATAAATTTGCTCCATTATTGTTGAGCACTTTGCCAGTTTTCATCACTGTTCGGTGCTCCGTTGTGACGCTCATGGGTAGCGTGACACAGCGTGGTAGCACGTCAGTTTGGCTCTTCCGGTGCTCCGTTGGTCCGCTCATGGGTAGTGTGACACAGCGTGTAGCACGTTAGAGATCCCTCCCCGTCATAGCGTACCGAGAGATGAGAGCATTGCGCTCCCCCATTTATGATTTGGGGTAGGAGTACGTGTGTACTCCGACAGCATCCCGTCCACTCGGTCACTCATCAGGGGTAGTGATGCAGAGTGCACGGTTGTCACAGCTCTACCCACTCGGTCCCACTTTTGTTATGAGTTGGCTGACTGGCGTCAGGGGTGACCATGACATTGGCATCATATGCGTGATGCATTTATTGTTTGTGATTGTGTTTGCTGCATTTTATATGCTGCATATTGTTTGGATACCTATGTTTGACATGCATACAGGTCTTCTATACCTTTCGGACTGTTTGTCCTTATACCGGGTCCTGGTTAGTACAGATTCTCTCCTGTCTACTTCGGTTTGCATTTATCTTTATTTTTATCAGGAGACTGTACACATGATTAGTGCTAGGTGTTATTTCTTTACTTTGCATATCAATTGTACCTGCTGAGTGTTGGACTCACCCCGCCTCCATTGTTGATATTTTCAGGTTGATGCTGTCAGGAGAGAGTTCCAGTTGCTGGTCCCTACCGACCTCGAGGATATGATTGGTTTTCTTTTGATTTCTTTTCTGTTCTAGACTGTTTTGAACTTGTTATGTTTTGGATTATTTTACTTATGGACATTGTATGGATTTTATTATGTCGATGGATTTGGATTTGGATTTATTCTACTACATGCATGCCTGGACGGCAGAAGAGGTGAGTTCATCGGATTTGAGCTTTACGAGTGTAGTGGAGTAGGGTTGATTTCGAGTCACGGTATTATCTTTCTGTTTACTTGTTATATAAACTGCGTGGAATGTGTGGTTGTATTTCTATTGTTTTTATTATTTCAGCCGCCTGTGGCTGAGGTATGTGAGGATGTAGAAAAGTTTCAGATTGTCCACCGTACAGGGGGGATGCTGTCGAAATTTTCTCGGACAGGGACTCCTCTGGGGCGTGACAAAACATATAGAAGTTAAATATCATTTTATAAGAAATCATGTAGTCAAAGGAGATATTGAACTTAACTATGTTGAGTCAAAATTAAATTTGGCTAATATATTTACTAAACCATTATCAAAACTCGAATTTAGCAACTTAAGATGAAAATTAGGAATGTGTATGATAGAGTAGGAGTCTTGTTATAAAAAAAAATTCAATTGATTTACAAATTTTAGAAAAATTCATTACTTATGTTTTCCAAAAATTCTCATTTCCCTAGTATTTCAAAATTTAGTTTTGGCCTTAGTCTAGGACAAATCCCTAGAAAGCATGATACTATAGATCTAGAGAATAAGCATCTCACAAATACACTAGGTCTACCTTGATTGTGTATTCAAAAACCTAAAATAGCGTGAGATGTGAAGGCATTTTGCCTAGACATCAGATGCTTATATCAGTGCATCAACATGGTCTAAGCGAAAAATACAACAATATATTGATCAAATTAAATAGTCCTTTTTTAGTAAATTTCTAACTGGATATTAGTACTTAACTTAACTAACCAAGTGAAAAATGTTGTCTTCTAGTAGTTAAATTAGTAACTAACAGTTAGATATTAATATCAGGTCCAGGGGGTATTTGAAAACTCCTTTCAAAATGACTATTTTGAAAATATTGTGCAAAAATATTTTTAAAAATACTTTGAAAATTACTATAAAATGTTTGAACATTTCTTTGAAGTTGCACTAAAATTCAAATCTTAAAAACTACTTTGCAACACTACTTTGAAAACTACCTTTGAAAAGTGTGTTCAAAATTTAACTTGAAAAATGGTTTACTTTCTAAAAGTTTATCTTTGCTAAATGTTTTTGAACAATTTAATCTCCAGACATTTGAAAATCATTTGTAAAATTTTGAAAATATCTTTGGTAATTATTTTGAATACCATTTCTTTCACTACTTAGAAAAACTTCTTTGGTGGTTTATTTGCAAATATTTTGTAAACACTTTTTGAAAAAAAACATATTTTGAAAATTACTTTATCACTTTGAAAATTGTTTTCCTTTGAAAATTACTTTACTTTGAAAATCACTTTTAAAATATTATGAAAAATTATTCTATTTGAAAATTACTTTAAAAATATTTTGAAAAGATAATTTGCAAAACTTTCAAAAGTTACCTTGAACAATTGAATCTTTAAAAATTATTTTGCAACAAATTATTTTTGAAAAGTATTTTGAAATCTATCTTGAAAAATAGTTTATAAAATTCTTACGAATTTAGTTTTGTAAAATGGTTTGTTTTTACAAATTTGATTTTTAAAATTTTGAAAATTCCTTTCAAAATACTTTAAAAAAATTTCTTATCTCCTCCCTACAATAAACTTATAAGTTTTTATGCTTACTTTGAAAATTTTATTACTTGCTATGCTTACTTGTGTATTTATATTTTCATAATTCGGTACACTTATTTGCATTTTTTTTATGAATATCAAATGGGGAGGATTAGGATTTAAGAAAATCTAAAAAACTTAACCCTAAAAATGATCAGAGAATAAAATTTAACTATTTCATTTTAGATTTCTTTTAAAATCATTATTTTACTATATATAGTTTGCATAACTTTTTTTTAACTTTACTCAGGTTGTCATTCCAACAAAAAGAGGGAGATTGTTGGTGTAGTTGGCACCAATAATTAAATTTGAGTTTTGATGAATGACAAGTGGATTAAAGTTAAATGTGTTGTTGATCTAACCTTGTTACTGAGTGCACATGATTGACTAACTTGATGGGTCAAGAGGATCAGACACCAGATAGGAACTCCAGATGTCAGATTCTGGCAGGAGGTCGGGATGTTCGATTTCTGATGGGTTAAAGTCCAGATATGTGATTCTGACAGGAGGTCGGGATGTTCGATTCCCGATTGACGAAGTTCGGATGTGCGATTCTGGCAAGAAGACCTGGTGGGTCAGATTGGACATCAAGGAGATAACTTGACACTTGATAAGTTGAGGTAAGTCACTGGAGGAGAGTGACTCAGTGAGGACGCATCCCGGTTGAGGGGATAGTAGGTGTTGGTCCAATTTAGGTCTATTTTAAAAACCTAAATTAAGACCCTGACTAGATCCTGGTCTCAAAAAGATAGGATCTAATTACTAAACTAATTATTTCCTATTATGCAACCGCAAGTGTATGATTTCGTCGTCGATAATAAAAAGATATCGATCCCACAGGGACTGTTGATTAAGTACTAATTAACTTCGCATGGTGAATTATCTAGACAAACGTAAGATTGATTGGAAAAGAAAGTAAGAGAAAGAGAAGAGAGAAGAGATGGTGGATCTTGAGAGGGGTTGAGCTAAGAGGATGTGAGAGATGGTTTAAGGTGTGATTCTAGGATTTTGGTTTTCTTGTGATGCTAGGTGATGTTACATAGATTGTTTAGTTCCTATCCTCTATATTCATGCTCTTTTAGGAAGTTATATACATTACCGACTCTCCCTTGCAGTGGATAAGCTGGCATGATCTCCTACTCCATGTCCTATGCTACTAAATGGAAGTAATTCCTATGAAGTCCATTAATGGGGTAGCCTGTCACTAACGCCCCTCGGTCATACAACACAGAAACACACTAACACACAATAACATAGAAATAGAAATAGTGATTATGCATGATCCCCTACTTCCTTATGGAGATTTGCTTCTCCTTTCAAGGTGATACCCTAGACGTCCGTTAGCGGGGTAGCCTGTGACTGACGCCCCTCGGTCTTATGATCTAGGATATTCCCCCTGTGGGATTAACAATTCTACACAACTATTTGATAAAACATGTAAAAGATATATATAAGCTTCACACACACATTTCATCAAACATGAACAAGGCATTAACAAGTCATTGAATAGAAACATGCCAAATCCACATAGTTTTATATCTCCATCACATCACAAATACTTCCTAATCCTAGAAAGGAGATCTACTCCATTGTAAAAGAAGAAAAACCCCAAAACATAAAGTAAAGCATACTTACAACCCTAGATGTGAGAAGAAGGGAAAGAAGAGATGCTTGCCGATGTTTTCGATGTCTTGGGGATGCCTCCTTGCTCCGGAGATGGACGAATCATCAAGGGATGGAGGTGAATGAAGCTCTAGGATTTCCCCCTAAGGGGAAAGCCCTTCCCCAAGGAGAGGGACAAAGTTCCAAACCCAAGATTCATGAAAAGGAGAGAAACCCCCCTTTTATAGAGCTAGGCACGAACACCACACGGCCCGTGCCACGGCCGTGTGGCACACGGCCCCAGCTGCTCTGCCCTCGGCCAAGGTCACACGGTCGTGTGGCCTTCACACAGCGATTAGGGATGTAAACAAGCTGAATTGAGTCGAACAGTATTAGGCTTGAGCTCAGCTCATTTAAGTTATATTCGGGCTCGAGTTCGGCTCGAGTTCGGCTCGAGTTCGACTCGAGCTCGAATCAAACTTTTATTACAAGGCTCGAGCTCAGCTCAATTTGGAATTATCAAGCTCGCGAATAGTTCGAGCTCGGCTCGTTATTAGCTCGATTATCATAGTTAACGAGCCTAATTCGTTAATCGAGCTCGGGCTCGTTTTTGGGCTCATTTTAGGGCTTTTTTTTTGCTCATTTTAAAGCTCATTTTAAGGTTCGTTTTAGAACTCATTTTTTTGCTCATTTTAGAGCTCATTTTTTTTGCTCGATTTAAGACTCGTTTTAAGGCTCATTTTTTGGCTCGTGAGCCTATAAATGAACATGTTCGTGAGCTCACGAGCCGAATATCCTTAAGCTCGAGCTCGGCTCAATAAAACTGTCGAGCTCGAAATCGAGCTTGAGCTCAGCTCGATAAGATAAATGAACGAACTCGAACGAGCTTTTTATCGAACCGAGCTCCAAATAACTCGCGAACCGTTTGGTTCATTTACATTCCTAACGGTCGTGTAACTCTCTGCCTCTGGCTGGCTCACACGACCGTGTGGATCATATGTTCATGCCAATCTTTGCCTTTGGAAACCTAACATGGTCGTGTGGCACATACGGTCTGGGCTTGCCTCTTCTTTGGAAATGTTGCACGACCATGTGGAGAAGTTGCTTGGGCCGTGTAGATCTACACAGCCAGGTTCTGGTCATGCTTGCTGGTATGACACAGCCATGCCAATCCACATGGCCGTGTCATTCTCCTCCTCTGGTGAAGCTACACGGCATGTTTGCTCCACGCGGCCAAGGTCATTTTCCTCCCTGCTCCTTTAACGCAGCCGTGTGGTTCACATGGCCAATGTTATCTTCCTTTGCTTGTTGCCTAGATCAGCCACGAACATCATTTCTTCTCCAAATTCGACTCCTGAAGATAGAAAATACACAAGAGCATATCTTCGAACAAAGAAAAATATTTATGCTGAAAGTAAGTCAAAGAGTATGAAAGTGTATAGACAAAGCATGCGTAAAATATGTAAATGTGCATTAAAACATGCTAAACAAGTGTATATAATCTACACGGATCACTTCCTTAAGATGCTCAGTTATGCACTAGGTGGTACTAGAGATTTGTTCTAAAAGTAATATATAGCTAAGTCCCCTAGGTCCAGTAGGTTATTTGGTCAACCGGCCATGTACTGGGATACTTACCTCTAAGAAATGAGGGACTGATTCCAAGGAGATTCGATTGGCACTTTAAGTCAATCATCCATATAAGAGAAGACTTGCCTTTAAAGCGAAAACTTGAGATTTAGAAGTCCAATTAAGCTTCTAAGGAGAGTTACTTTACACTTATCTTCTGTACATATAAGAGACGGATATGTTGAACTGTATAAATCTGACCAGAGTTATTACTACCTGGCTATATGAAGGAGGACTATCATGTGAGAAAACCCATAGGGATGATAGGAAGTGGGGTCGATCGGTCATATACTAAAAGACTTATACAAAGTGAGAAGCTGGTGTTGTGATCTTGATGCCCGGCTAAAGAGAGGTGAATAGTCGATCACCCACTTTAATCACTTCCTACACTTGTTAGTACAATGGAAATACAAACAAGTAAATAGAAAGCTAACCTAAAGATAGTAAAAATAAGAAGAACAAACCAACACGTTCATTTACGTAGTTCAAAGATAGTTTGCTCCTACTCCACGGTTGTTTGTAAGATGGACGATCCCAATCCATCAGTAGATGACTTCTCGAAAAACTTCGGCTAGCACAACCTCCTCGTCGGTGGAGAAACCTAGCCACACTTCTTCATCACGAGCACTTGGATCACACAAGGAGAACCTTGGAGACTCTAATAGGGGTTAATGACTCCTATTGTCGTCACTAAGGCCAGCTACCCCAAGCTCTATTAGAGCTTGGGGAAATCAGCAAGCTAATTTTACCGTTACTAGTCGACTGATTCTTGCACTAGTCGATTGTGTTAGCCAACGGTACTCCACAGAATCCACGATTTTGTCATCGATTCTTTACCAGTCGACTGGTACTATAGTTATTCTACTTGTATACTATCAACTGCTATAGTATACCAGTAGACTAACTATAGTACCAGTCAACTGACTATAGTGTACCAGTCGACTGACTACAATACCAGTCAACTGGCTATAGTACTAATAGACTAGACTAGTTTTCACAACCGTCGGGCACAGAAACATTCTGTGTCATGCCCCAGTTGACTGGTCCAGATGTCAGTCGACTGGTAAATCCTAAACCTAGGATTTTACCCTAAGTACAATCTCTCATGCACTCGTCCTCGCCCACACAACCTCGACCTTACCTTTTAGCCATCTTCCATCAACGTTGCGTCCCTCGGATGCTTCCCCATTCTTTACGTATTACCTTCAAGATACTTCCTTTGGCCTTGTCCTTATTGTCAGGTCTTCTCATGACCTTGCCTTCTAACCTCCTCCATCAACCTTGCATCCCTCAAATGCTTTCCTATCTTTCACGACTTGCCTTCAAGAGCTTCATTTAGCCTTGATCTTCATCCTTGTCAAGACACACTTGAACTTATGTTGCTAAGACTACACACTTAAACTTACACTGCCAAGACTCCACTTGGACTTTCACCTTTGGTGAGATTCCACTTAGACTTTTCTTGTTGTACCTACATCTTGCACACTCACAAGCACATATCAAATACAACAACAATCCTAACTTAAACTTTTATCCAAATATCAAAATCTAAGGTCACACAGATTGCTCTAACAGCTCGGTCCCTTTATTCTGGCTGAACTCATGATCGACCGGATCTATGATAGGTCAGACTTACCTTAAACTCAGTTGGCTATCAACTGCTCGGATATATGATAGATGTCTTAATACAAGAATGGGGCACTAGGTCCCTTAGGTCCGACTGGCTTCTAAGTCAGTCCTCCTCATTATGAAGGTCTTAGCGTTGAACGAAGAGTAAAGTCCTACTAAGAGTAGTACGTTGGCTGCCACCTCCCCTTGATCTTGACTGTCACATTACCTTTGTTGGAGCAATCCCAATGGTCCGCGAGACCATGTGTTTTGGTGTTTGGGCAAAGAGTTTAAGTTAGGTTCACCCTTGTATTTGATATGTGTATTTGAGTTGTGCAGGTTTGCAGGATACACATGTGACTCAGGTTGATGGCTTCGGGTCCGGTGAAGGATGGAGCATCCGAGGGACCGTGGACAAGGCAGCGAGGACAAGGGCCGAGGGAAGCGACTTCGAGGCATACGCGAAGGATGGCATTGGGGACAAGCCGCGGGCTTGAATGCATCCAAGGGACAAGAGCCAAAGGAAGTAGGCTTGAAGGCAAGAGGTCAAAGCTGCAAATGAAGTGTCAAATGAGTCATAAGGGTGAGGGTACGAGTGCATGAGAAATTGTACTCGGAGTAAAATCCTAGTTTTAGGGGTTTACTGTAGCAGTACTGTAGCAGTCGACTGCATGTTTTGGCAGTCGACTGGCAGCGAACAGAATGTCTCTGTTCGCTCGGTTAGTGTGGAATCGAGCCGTTGGGATGTAACGGTCGAATTTCCACAGAGGGCAGTCGACTGCATGTTTTAGCAGTCGACTGGTAGGCGGGGTTTTCCAACCCATGGCCTATATAACCAAGCCTTGGGAGCTTGGTTGAGGTTGACGAAATTAGTGGTGGGTAATATCTAATTAGTAGTCAACTAGTGCCCTAGCAATCCAAGTGCTCTTGATCGAGTTATGGCGAGGTTTCTCCACCGACAAGGAGGATTGTGCTAGCCGGAGTTTCCGGGGATTAATCCACCGACGGATTGAGGGATCGTCCACCTTACGGACACGCCGTGGAGTAGGAGCAAGTTATCTCCGAACCACGTAAACGAACGTGTCAATTGGTTTGCTTGCCTTTCTCATTCTTAGTCTTTAGCTTTCGTATTTGTATTTGTATTGTTTGTATTCCGCTGTGCTAACAAATACGTAGGAAGCGAGTATTTGGGGGTGACGTCTATCCAACCCCCCTTCAAGCCGGCCACCGATCTTCCAACAACCTTGACTTTGACTGTCATGTCATACCCAGGTCAACTCGTAACATCCCGTATCACCTGTAAAACAGAGTTAACATATAATAAAATTATGACATAGAACTTGTCTAACACGACCAGGATCGAGTCTTGGTCTCAACTTAAATTTTCAAAATGGGTTTAAGTTGGAATGGCACCTACAGTCCTATTCAGACTTATACTCACTGGATCTCTCTCCTCCAGTTATTTACCTGACCTTATCTGTCAAACATCTGGTCCTCCAGACATGTTTGGAATTTCTCTGATCCTACTTAGTGTCTGATTAACCTGATTGACTAAGACTTACTTGCAACATTGAGTTAGCACAATAGATATAAAATAGTAAAGTAATATTAGCAGTATTCAAGATTCGCTGATCTTATCGACCGTGTGTTCGATCACACATGTTTGGAGTTCACTCTTCCAAAACTTCTCATTACCTAGGATTACCTTCCCATAAGGTTTTCCACTATCTAGCTTGCTCACTAGGACTTTTCACTGCCTAGCTTCACTTAGTAGGGTTTTCACTACCTAGCTTTACTCACTAGAGTCTAACTTCACTCACTAGAACTTTCACCTCCTAGTTTCATTCACGAGGACTTCCCCTACCAAGCTTCACTCACTAGGACCTAGCTTCACTCACTAGGACTTTCACTACTTTATTTCACTCACCAGAACTTCCACCACCTAGTTTCACTCACTAGGATTTAGCTTCACTCACTAGGACTTTCACTTGCCTAACATTCAGTTAGGACTAGTAACTCAGTAGACTTCTTATCTGTCTAACATCCGGTTAGGACTTACCTTTATTAGTCATCTAGTCCTGACTAGATTTCTCTTTTCTAAATATTAAGTCTTATTTGGATCAACCCTTAGTCAAACTGATTAAACTTTTGTCCATTATCAAATATTAAAATCCTAAAAGTTGATTGCACCAACACAATTCACTTTACAACAGTCGTCGAGCTGACGAAAGTAACCTGACAAAACCTAACTAGCGAGAAAGATTCGATCCAGATGCGTAGAAGAGCCTGCCTATCCCTTGATCTTAGCCGGATCAAGTTTATTATGTTAACAAATTAGATTGAGAGGATGAGTCTATTTGAATACACTCATTTGTCTCCCAGTCTTACAGATTAGTAGCCATGGGTATATATATATATATATACCTAAAGAAAATAAGATTTCAGCTTGATTTTTAACTTCCAGAGCATATAACAGAATAATTATAATTCAAATAAAATAAAAGATTTAATGAAAAAACACACTCAAATTATTTTTGAATGACATGGAATTAAACGTTCATCTTTAATATGTTATTTGTCAATTAGGCATTTAGTAGATAAAATGGCAATTTAATAGTACAAAGAATTGTTTTTTTTTTATCATTCGAGCAGCCCTCTTTCCTTTCTTATAAAACAATGCTCCATCTCATCATCCTATTAAACTTAGGATAGTTGCCCTCCAGACAGTGTTAAGTCGATTTTGATTTTTTTTTTAATAAATTAATTTTAAATTTAAATTTTAAATTGATCGGACAAATTTATCTATTCATTTAATATTCATATTATAACGATTATACAATTATAATCACGTACTTCTATTCAACAATACTTACATTATAATAATTATAATTTCTTATTCTGTTATAATATTATAACAATTATATCTTCAAAACCGCTATTTATCTTGTCCGAATGAAGGAATCTAAAAAGTCAGGAATAGAATCATCATTGACAGGGAGAAGACTTTGATGATCGTGTAAAATAAAATCAAGATCAGGAAAGGGATCCCTGGCATTGACCCTCTGATACTTAAGTTAGGACTAGGGGTGCAGATGAGTCGAGCCGCTCGCGAGCGGCTCGGTCAAAGCTCAACTCGAGCTCGAATTTGACTGAGCTCGAACCGAGCTCGAGCCGGGTCGTTTAACATTCGAGCCGAGCTCGAGCTCATTTAACACTGGCTCGAGGGCTCGTCGAACTTATTCGAGCTAGGCTAAAATTCAATATTCTAATATTTAAAATAATTATTACTTCAAAACAATCTAATAAATTGATGAGGTATTTGTGGCTAGAGTGTTATACTGGGCTGCTAGAGGTCCAAGGTTCAAATTCAAATTTCCATGTTTTTCCATTAAAATTCATTTTCGAGTCTAGCTCGAGCCGATCATTAAATGGTCGAGCTTAAATTCTGAAACTCGCTCGAGCTCGAGTCAAGCCTCTTCAATTTTCTCGAGCTCGAGTCGACTCGAGCTCGGCTCGGCTCATTTGCAGCCCTAGTTAGGACAGGAGAGGAGAGTAAGAAAGTAGAGAATTATCAACTCAGAAATATTTTTCTTCCATTTTCCTCATACCTGTAGACCCTTTTTATACCTTTCTGGATGACATTTCGTCTTTCCTTATTTATTGGTGTAGTTTAATGACAAACCGAAGACATCTTTGTCCTGTCTTCTACACATTTATTAACAGATGTCGTGTTCCCCTTTGCTTTTTCTTCCCCTTATTAATTGTCTTTCCCTCCTGCATAGTGTTATTCCTTGCACAGGTCGGACAGTCCGTTTATGAGTACAATGCCAACGTCGTACTCAGAGCCAATCAGACGCCCCGATCGACCCGTATTACAAGCCTGTTCAGCATGGGCTCCTGGCCTATTCGGTGGGTCGATTAATTAGAGTATCGGTTGTCAACCGTCTGGCCGACCGAATAGTAATCCCTCCGATCGGTCGAGGCACCCACACTGTACCTTGCTTATCCTTACGCGTTGACCTCTTTTACTTTCCTTCAACGTGGCAATTGACTTGCGTCAAGTAGGCTCTTCTTATCATCGCATCATAAGCTTCCCCTTTAAGTCTAGTCGAAGGAGGCTGCAAGTCCGACTGACTAGACAAAATGTGTTTTTAGTGAATTTGAGGTCCGCTCGGCCCGAACGCTCCATTATCCGATCAGACTATGCTTGATCTGCAATCATGGATCTGACCGATAGCCGACATTGCTCGGCTTTACTATGCCGATGCAGGGTTCAACCCTGTGGCTTGTTCCTTGCGCCGATCGGGAGGATGAGTACGAACACGAAAAAATTATTTTCCTCGAGTGAGCGTGGAGTAGGCTGATGTCATCCAAATATCTTGAAGACCATGCAAATCCTTGATGATTATGGTCGAGCATGAGACCATATCTTTTGTAATTAAGCTCATTAAATGCGTCCGATGATTGAATGTCATGTGTCGACTACTGCCGCCGCACGCTTGATGTGACAGGCGGAGATTCGCCTATCCCAAGACGTGCATCGTTTCAAAATCAATGATAGGATCTTCATTTAGGTTTTCATGAAGCTAGATCAGACGGCTGAGGTCGATCGGTCGTAGGACTTATAAGCGCGCTTGCTTTGCCGTTTTCCGCACTTGGTGTTTTCTTCTTCGTTGCGGTTTTGTCTTCACGAAGGAGCATCAGTGTCATTGCCCCCTGTGTCTTCTCCGACGATCCTAGCAACCTTCCTAATAAGCCTTCACCTTCCCTCCATCGAATCTGTCCAGTGTTTGTGACGTTTTTATTTCTTTCAATCAAACTCCTTGATTTCCTGTCACTGCTCTGATGGCAAGCTCTTCCCAGCCTATCACCTCCGTCCCTGGACTCTAGTATACATCCATTGAGTCCCGGTTTCATGGAGGTGATGCTGAGAGTTTAAGAGATGTTTTTGAAATTCCCTTTGGCTATCAAATTGGCCTTCCTTCAGCTTTTGATCACCCAAACGAGCCACCTCTGGGCTTCGTTTGATTCATTCGGGACTAATTTACCACCGATCTGCGGTTCCCGATCCACCCTTTTTCTCGGCAGTTTGTAAATATTTTTATATTTCCTTACATTAATTGGTGTCGAACTCCTTTTAGCTACTGTGCGGGGACGTTGTTCTATTCTGCCTGCACACATTCCCCTTACTCCTTGGCTCTTCCATTATTTCTACTATCCCAAGTTGTCCGAGCCGAGGACTTTTCTCTTCCAAGCCTGAGTGGAGCTTGTTTTCTTTGATAAGATGTCATCCTCCAATAAATATTGGAAGGAATATTACTTTTTTGTTCGCTTTCCTAAGTGATCAGACTTCTTGACCAGATGGCAAATAGAGGCATCGAATCCTCTAGAGCTCAAGATATACAAGAGCCGCTCGGACTACCTTCACGCAGCTTCCTGTTTGGTCGGTCAGAAGTATCATATACACAAGTTACTGCTGGAGGATGTCCTATACGTGTTCGGCCTGAGCCCGATCCGCACAAGACTCCCATGTAGCTTAGGTACGCTCTTTCTTGGCTTAATTTTTGAATCTAACTGATTTCTTCCTTTCTTTCGTAGCCGAAGTCATGTTGCGCGCTCGTTTAGCCGGCAAAGCCAAGTTCATAGACGCTGAGATCAACGTGGCGGTCGTAGCCGAGTTGGACAGCCATGGTCTGCCGCCGATCGGCTCACAAGAAGACCCGCTCGAGGAGAGCACAGAGGCCACAACCCAAGGAAGTGGAGCGACCCGCTCAGGTGTAGTGAGTCCTCCACCTGAGCATCCTCCGGTAATTGCCGTAGGCGAGGGCTCGGAATTGGCTTCTTCTAGGGAGCTATTAATAATCCGAAAGAGACATTGAACGGAGATGATTGCCCGCTCTACTGCGTCGGCTTCACAGACTCCGTCCAGGACCAATCCGTGTCCTACATTCGAGCGGGGGGCAACCTCCACACCAGTACCCGAGCAGCAATGGCCGCCACACATATGTCGCCTTCGTCCGATCGCACACCATCCTTATCTGGGTTGCCCCAAGGGACAATCATTGTGTCGCCCGTGTCCTTTATACGACTGAAGATTCAGAAATCTTTCATCCAGTCGGCGCAAATGTCCCAGTCAACTGGTAGGGCAACCTCGGCCCCAATTGTTCTGAGTGGCTAGCGCCACATAACTACATTCATCTACCTACCCACGGATGAGTGGTGTGACACTGCAAGCTCTGAGTCCCGAGGTCTGGAGCATCAAATAATCATCCAGGGGCTACTTGCACAAATTTGGGCCGACGCTCGTGCCCGTGCGGTGGTTATACCCCCGGGGGTGCTCGCTGATAGCCATACCCAGATGTCTACTGGGGTAAGTACTTTGTGTTTATTATTGTCACCGCTCAGCTCTTAATAAATGTCTTCACTTTCTTGTAGTACTGGGTGGAGAGTTTAGCCATGTGTCAGCGGCTCACCTTTTTGGAGGAGGAAGTTAAAAAGTTGCGCACTCCGAGCGGACAGGCAACGACTTCCCAGGCGTAGTTGGAACAACTGAACGTCGAACTAGCTCAATTAAAAGTCGATCTGGGTACAAGCTCTGAGCAACTGAAGGCCGAGAAAAAGAAAAACTCTGAGCAGGCTACCCAACTGGCTCAACTAGAGAAATAGGTTAGCTCTTTTGAGACGAACCTGAGTTTGGCTGACACCAGGAAGCTCCGGGCCATCGAGGACTTGGAGATTAAAAACAAAGAGTTCAAGGTGTTGGCTGAAAACCAAAAAGAGGCTAAGACCACACTACAAGACGAACAGGATGGTGATAACCATGATTTTGCTACAATAATTTGATAATAATACAAGTTTTTAATGATCCACTCATAGGTTAAACTCATATTTACATTATATTTCACAAATTGCATTTGATCTTGGACTTAGTTGTAAATTAGCTTATAATCATGGTATTTGATGCTAATATTTGATATATTCTTTGTAGGCATCAAAAGGATCATGGACCCGATCAGATCAGACCAAATTTGTGCTCGAATTGGAGTTCAAACAAGACGATCAAGCTATAGAATAATCTTGGTCATTCATTCAAGAAAGGAGCAGATCTAAGCCATCCATTGAAGATCTGATCCATCCGAGCCAAGTGGAAGTTGATCACAGCCGTTGATAAAGATCCAGAGTTATTGATCCCGATTTGAGAAGTTTGGACCATTGATCAAGATGGAAGAATCCTGGACCATCTGATCAGATTGGGAGTTGTTTAAAAGATGAGAAGCTACAGTGAAAACGGGAGATCGGGCGCCATTTGTTCCTCGCGTCAATTCTCTACTGTTCACCTTCGTCCCCGCAGTTCCCTTCCACATCCAGATCTGAGGTTGAGTTCCATTGTTGACGGCGAGCTTTGAACCATCCAGCATCCAGTGATCAAGGAGCAAGGCGCGATTTGAGGGTGTTCCCCGTTCGTGACTTTGAATTCTGTGAGTCATCCGCACGTAGATTTGAGGGCGTTCCCCGATATGATGTTGCATGCATCCATCTGAAGTATCTGTGGAGTTCTCCCAGTTCTTCCGAGTCCATTTCATCTTCGCTTTCAGCACGCAATTCCGAAATCGATCCGGATATGTGATTCCAAGAGTTCTCTGTTCTTCGATCGCAGGTAGATTTAGACAATTGAGAGGTCGATGGGCATTCTCTGAAGGCTAAGATCATCGTCTGAATCAGCTAGGAGTTCAGATCTTTACCGCTAGCTACTCGAAGGGCGTTCCCAATAGCAACTCTGTGACACTACAGAGGGAAGGAACAGATCGATGAACTGAGTTGTGGAATGTTCTCTTAATCTAGATCTTAGATTCTATTGTTAGATCTTATGTTCTTACTTGTTTCTCTTCTCATCCAAACTCAACCCAATTTGAATTCTGCATTTAGATCTAGATTTGAATTCGGAAAAGTTTCTTCTACTTAGAATTTGGTGTGTTTAGTTAGTCCAAAAACTATTTAGTTCTCTTCTTGTAATTCAGTTGGCATTTGAATTCTATATTTTAGAGCAGACTTAATCAGACATTTGAAAGGAGTTTTCACCTCAGATTTCTACAAATTAATTGTCTTATGTTCCAATTTTGATCTAGGGTTCTAATTCATGCTATGTTAGTTTAGTTTATGGAAGTCAATTCCTTACCGTGATACAGAAAATGTTAATCTTAGTCCTATTCACAGTTTACAATTGTGCTTCATTCAAAACCATTGTTGAGAGTTCAATTGCATTCAATTTACCATTTAGCTTCAATTTTTTATCACTAAATTTCCTCATTTCTAAACTCTTTTGATTAATTTGCTTTGAAGTTCTATATCCTTTGAATTGTTTTCACATGGTTCAATTTAGCTTCAAGTAGTTTAGGTTAACTTTGACAAGTGTCATTTAGTCTAGTTTAGTAAGATGCTAGTTCTTTCTTATCTTTGTTTTAATTCATGAGTTAGTTTAGTTGGTCGATAGATTAGTTTACTCTTAGTTGGTTTACTTCCCATTTCAATTCTAGCGTAGCAATAACCGAACTTCATTTCCATTAGAAATCCCAAAAGGAATTTCAATTCTAGAACTCACACATTTACTAGTTATTCTTGGAAAAATACGACTTGGGACTCCTTACTACATATCTGTTCTTGAGTTTAATTGAGTTTCCAATATTTATTAATTTGAAGTGCATAGTGACATGCGAAAGGGCTTACATCAGATGGATGACTGGCCGAGCAGATTGCAGTAAAGGCCCAGCTCGACGTCAAGGATGAGGAGCTGCCCAAATTGAAGAAAGAACTGGCGGCCTCCCGTGCGGCCCTAGAGACTTATCAGGGAGCTAAGTCGAGTAGATTTGCTCTTATGAAACAAGCCTACATTCACTAGGATGCTTTTAACGACAAGATCGTCGATCGAGCTCTTCGTCTGTTCGACCTAGCGATCGAAGGGACGTTTGGCCAACTCCAGGGAGGCGGTTATCTCCCTGCCGCTCTATCAAGCAAGGTCATCAGTCAGGACCAGCTGACTGCTTCGCTGTCTGACGATGTATTAGATTATATGGAGTGAGCCACTTGATCATGTTTTGTCTCTTGTAAAGTGTCGATGGATGCTTGTCCGTCTGGCTAGCCTTTATTTTTTTGTATTTTAATTTCGTTCGACCTTGTGTTTCTCCCGATCCGATCGGCAACGATTTATCTACTTGGTCGTTCTATTTTCAAGGTTAAAAGACTTTGTGTAGATGAGGGTTTAAGGTCGCCGCTCGACCATTGACCTAGATAGGGTTAAAAGACTTTGCGTAGATGAGGATTTAAGGTCGTTACTCGACTATTGACGTAGATAGGGGTTTAAGGTCACCGTTCGACCGTTGATGAAGACTGGGGTTTAAGGTCGTCGTTCGACCGTTGACGTAGATAGGGGTTTAAGGTCACCGCTTGACCGCTGATAACGATAAGGGTTTAAGGTCGTTGCTCGACCGCTGATGACAACAAGGGTTTAAGGTTGCCGCTCGACCACTGATGACGACAAGGGTTTAAGGTTGCCACTCGACCACTGATGACGACAAGGGTTTAAGGTCGCCGCTCGATCGCTGATGATGACAAGGGTTTAAGGTCACAGCTCAACTTTTTATCTTTACCGATCGGCTAAATCGTCCGGAGAACTTTGTTTTTTATTTCATGTATGTCCTACAACCAACACATATATGCAAAAAAAATACATTCATGTTTTGCTTGCGTACCTCTCATCCGGGCCGATAGGATTGGAGATGAGTCGCGCTCCATGGTCGATCAAGCCGTTTTCCGTTTTTGTCCTCCAAGTAGTATACCCCCGAGCGGAGTTTCTACACGACCTTGTATGGTCACGCCCATGGTGCTTCGAGCTTGGTGACATCACCGATCGGCTTGATTTTCTTCTGCACCAGATCACAGACCTGGAAGGACCTCGGGATCACCCTCCTATTGTAATTCTACCTCATTCGCTGTTGATAGGCCATTAACCGAACGGTTGCTTTATCCCACACCTCATCCACCAGGTCGAGCTCCATTAATCTTCGCTCACCATTTTCCTCGTCGTAGAGTCACACTCGGTCGGATTCCACTTCTACCTCTATAGGAATCACAGCTTCTCTTCTGTACACCAACTGAAATGGTGTTACGCCGATCGCCTCCTTTGGAGTCATGCGGAGTGCCCACAAGACACTTGAGAACTGATCGACCCAGCTACCCCCTGCGTGGTCAAGATGAGTTCGTAAACCTCTAAGGATCTCCCGATTTGTAACCTCCGCCTGGACATTGCTCTGGGGGTAGGCAACTGAGGTGAAGGCCTGCTGGATGTCATAGCCTTTGCACCATTCCCTGAGCTTTTGACCTGCTAACTGTCTCTCGTTATCTGAGACGAGCCGACGAGGGGTGCCGAATCGACAGAGGATGTTCTGCCAGATGAACTTGATGACCATCTGTTCACTTATCTTGGCCAAGGGCTCAGCCTTCACCCATTTTGAAAAATAGTCCACAGCAACGAGCAAGAACCTTCGCTGACCCATTGCCATGGGAAACGACCCCACTATGTCCATATCCCACTGATCGAACGGGCAAGCTATCGTGGATGATTTCATCTCTTCGGCCAATCGGTGCAAAAGATTGTGATACTTTTGGCAGGGCAGGCAGGTGGTTGTCGTCTGAGAGGCATCCTCTTGGAGAGTTGGCCAGAAGTACCCGACCAGGAGAATCTTCCGAGCTAGCGATCGGCCGTCCGGATGGCTTCTGTAGGAGCCTTGGTGAACTTCTTGCAAGATGTACGCTACGTCCTCTGGTCCCACACACTTGAGCAATGGTCTAGAGAAGGCTCTTTTATATAGCTGATCACCAACCAAAGTGAATCGCCCGACCCTCTTCTTTAATAGATGCGTTGCTTCCTGGTCGGTCGGCATACTTCCTGATCAGAGAAATTCGATTAACGGGGTTCTCCAGTCGCTCAAAAAGACAACTCCCTCCATCCGGTCAATATGCGCTACCAAGGAAACTTGTTCGATCGGCTGACTTATCACGACCGATGATAATGAACTAGTGATAACCATGATTTTACTACACTATTTTCATTCATACATTCATGGTTTGATGTAGTTTTCATAGATGGAATCCATATTTACATCACATTTTATGCATTGTATCGATTTTAGATTTAATTACAAATTATTTTATTATAGCTTTATTTTATGCTAATTTTTTATTGTTATTTTGTAGGCATCAAAGGTTCTTGGATTGGGATGAATTTGAACCAAATTTATGCTCAGATCGGAGTTTTAACGAGACGATTAAGCTCCAGAACAATCACAGTCGTTCATTGAAGATCGGAGAGATCTAAGCCATCCGTCAAGGATCTGGACCATCCGACCTAATGTGGAGCAGATCTTGTCCGTTGATGAAGATCCAAAGATTTTGATCCAGATTTGAGTTCATCCAGCCGTTGATTTAGATCCAAGAATTTTCAGCCGCCCGATCAGATTGAAAGGGGTTTAAAACCCGCGAGAAACTACAATACTTCCTGGGCTCGAGCGTTCGCGATTTTGGCACTGTTTCTCTTCTTCTTCGAGCGACGGTCGTAGTTCTCGTTCTCCATTCCAGATTCGGATGCTAGCATTCTTCATCGGCAATGCTTCCTGAGCTCCGGCGTTCACCATTCGAGGACACAGAGAGCAGCAGAGGCGTTCCCAGTCCGCGAGCTGATTTTTTATTCCCATTCGCGGTCACAAGCGAGAGGCGTTCCCAGATCTGTGATCTCCATCAGCATCGGAGCTCGAGGGCATTCCCAGAAGCTTCCGATTGCATTTCCGATTGTCATTCCATCAGCGACTCTAGCTAATCTGATCAATCGGTTGAGTGTGTGCAAATTCCAGATTTAGCCTCTGTTTCTTCGTGTGTTGAGGACTCCACTCGGTTGGGAGCTCGAGAGGTGTTCCCAGTGGCTATGAGCAACCGAATGGATTAGTTGGAAGCTCAAGATTCAAAGTCAACAACCCGAGAGGCGTTCCCAGTGGTTGTTCTGTTTCACGGCAGGGAGGAGAAGCTTGTGGCAAGGGTTTGTGGATGAAGAACGTTTACTTTACTTGCAATTTGCTTTGAGTTGTTCATTACTTTGCTCAGATCACCATATCTGATTCCCTAGCTTGCAATTTCATCTTTGTTTCAATTTAGTTTGCAATTCGGTTATGATTTCTGAATTTTTTCTTGAACCTCTGATTTCTTATTGAATTTTACAATCTGAATCTTGTTTAGTGACTAACTCAGTTTGTAATTTAATTCTAGATTTTCATTCCATGTTTGGGGTTCCTACCAGTTAAGGTTTAGTTTCAATTCAAAAATTTAGAAAACATTTGTTTAATGCTTGGATTTGTTGTGATAGCAATTGAGTTTGAATGTTAAATGAATCACATGATCTTCACATTGTTTCCCTTTGTTTACGTTGATTGTAGAAATGAATTGAAGATTTGGTGACCAACTTAAGTGATGAAGTGGATGGTGATCATGAATTGAATGCAATTCGATTTATATAAGTTTGTTGAGCTTGAGTTTAATTGTTATAGAATTTGATTGGAACTAATACTATGATTAACACACACTCACTAGTTATTCTTGGAAAAATACGACTTGAGACTCCTTACTACACGTGTTATTTTTAGTTAATGTGAGTTTCCAATCTTTATCAATTTGGAGTGCCACATGACATGTAAAAAGGCCGACACCAAATTTTGGCGTCATTGCCGGGGAATCCATAACTAGTAGTGTGTGTTTATTTTAGATTGTGCATGATTGGTTTATTTTATTAGCATCCTTCTTGATTTGATTGCTTATTTCTTTTTGTATTTACATGTTGGTTTGTTCTTGAATTGTTAAGTTCTTTAATGTTCATATTATCATGTGTTTGAAACTTTATGCTCTTGAATATTCTAATTTTGAGTGCTAGTGTTGTAGTGAAGAACAGGAGATTTCTTTAGCATTGATCCATATTTTCAGAATTTTGGAGGTGGAATAGAGAATCAATATTTTCAGCCTGAGTATCAAATTTACCCAAACATGGATCAACAAAATAGGTATGAGTCATTTTCTAATGGTTTTAATGCTAATTGGGTGGATAATTCATATTTCAGGTGTGAAAATGAACAAGGACCATTTATTGAACCATATCCAACCTACCAGAATTTGTATGGGTTTCAAGAGGTTTCAACATTTTTTATGCCAAATTCTTTTCAACAAAATGAACTTCAAATAGATGAGTCAACATGGAAACTCAGGGAGATTATGCAACAAATGAGTGAACATCAAAAGCAGCAATTTTCAAGGATACAAAATATACAGAATCAATTGGATCAAATTGCATCATCCATTATTCAATTACAAACACAAAACGCTAGTGAGGAGTTGGATTGTGGAGCTCTTGTCAGGCCTGACACTGCATCTACTACTTCACTAGATTCTTTAAGTATTTTTTATTATTGTGATGATGTAGTTGATCATACTTTTGATTCTACTGATATTGTTGCTTTAGATGTTGGGAATGATGCAGGTATTGATGTTGAAGATGATTAAGTGTAGGGGAATGCTTATTGGAAGTATTACCTCAAGGATCACCTGAATTTGAAGATGAAAGTGTAGGAACTTGTGCTATGGAGCCAAGCACCCAAGAATCACTACATGAGGTTGAACATTCACCAGAACTAGAGCTTGAGCATTCATTTGATGAAAATGAGCTAATAATAACCACTCTTGGTACTTTTCAACATGACAAGGTGAGTATTATTTGTGATTTTTCAGAAAATTTAATAGAGAGACCAATTGTTGATTTTATTAGATGTGATTCATTTCTTGATATATTTTCTACCCACACTAATATTCTCCTATTTTCTCCTTACCCCACATGTGTGTGGGAGGTATTTTTCATTATTGATTGTGTAGGAGAAATTAAGCTTCCAGAGTGGATGCTTAAACTGAACCGCCTCCGACCTCCAAAAAAAATTTTCATGGGAAAAATGAAGAATAAAAAGAAGCTGGTTTCGACTAAGGATACTCCACTTCTGGGGTGGATTCTACTTCTAAATCTTCTTCAACCGCAGGGAAATGAAAGGGGAGTTTGTTCCAACTTAATTTTCTTTTGCATTTTAATTCATGTTTAATGTTTAGTCTTTTCTTTAATAAATTCTTTGAGTGCAAATGTTGATTTTCTTATTGCATTTAGTTATGTTTACAATTGGTAGTTTTCTTATTGCATTTGATTTTGAGTGTGAATAAGAAAATGACACCCCTAGCAATTTTTCTATAACATGTTAGAAGTAGAGAATGTGAGCTAGATTTGAGAATTTATTTTGGAGCTTAATGTCAATAATGGGCTGTTAATTTTCTCAAGGTTTCTATTTAATAATGGACACTTGATTGGTAATTGGATTGATACTTTTTCATGCCTAATGAGGATGAGCCTTAATTGAGTGATGCTTTTGTGTTATTGCACTCTAGAACTTGCTTTTATTCTTTCAAAACCATAATTCAATGGATTGAATCATGTTTGTGAAGATTAATCACTTTATGTAATTTTCTCTTCCACACAAATTCTTGCTATTCTTATTGATAATTATCATATCAATTTATGTCTTCTCATTTGTAAATCTTTTGGATGTGGATGCATGGTTTGTTATATGATGGATATTTTGGCCAAGATGAGAAAGAATTAAGTGTGGGGGAGGAATGAAAGTGTAGCAAGTTTAATTTGAAGATGTGTTGTGATTGAGTTTATAGTAATGTGCAGTGTTGAAAATTCTGGATTTGAAATTCTGTTTGGTTTATTTGTGAAAATGTTCAGATATAAGGGAATGAGAAGATCTCGTGAAGCTTTCAAGTGTGTAGGAACAAATGGAAATCTTGCACTTTGAACTTCTAAGAATTCTGATACCAATTACTAAAGAATACAATAAAGGCAGCAAGAAACAAAACAGAATTCTAATTTAAATGTGTATCAAGTGTGTACCAATTTGTCATCACCAGCCTTTGAAGTCATTGGAAAATTAAGTGAAACTCTTGTATTATCATAAGCAAATGTTGTTTACTTCTTTTCCATTTCTTTACAAACCTGCTGAACAAAATTTTGATAGTATCAAATTGCTGAAATGGAAATCAGTGAAGTGTTAATCAGTAATTTTGATTTGCTGGTAATCTGATTTAATGGATAAAAATTTGGAATTTGACTGATAAGAACCTTTACATTCATGAAGTACTTGAAGATAGAATCATTTAATTTGAAAAGAAAGTAGCGAAGGATAGTAGTTGATGCACAAACAGTGAACAAGCTGAGAAACTGTAAACTGTTGAAACATGGATCTGTTGCTGAAAACTTGATCAAGGAGCAGGATTTGAACTTCAATTAGTGCTTGTCATTCAATTCAAGAAGCATTCCAAAGGGAGTCATGAGTATTCAGAAGAGAAAAAAAAATAAAATGGAATGACAATAGCAACTCTTTTGAACAATTTCAGAATTGAAATAAGGCTGAATTTTGTTGATTCTGGACCTAGTTCAGAAATGGGATATGTAATGCTTAATTGAGCAATTTTTATGAGCTGAATTTATATGGAACGAGTTGTTGTTATTGAGATCCTGTTTGTGATTGTTCATGCTGTCAAAGATATATCAATCTGAAACTTCATTGCAACAAGCTGAAATATGGGAATTTTAGAAACTCTGAAATCTGATCAAGCTACTGGAAGCTTCCGGCATTAGTGAATTTGATTGTGCTGCTCATTTAATCTTTGAAATTAGTTTTTGCTCTTAAGCTGTGGATTTGTGATGAAAGGTTCGGATCAATAGAAAGTTTTACTTTCCATTTCTTCACAAAATGCTGTGAACAGAAATTTGAAAATGTCACAAGGTTTAATTTGAAACTGTGAACTTTTTGAGTAAGGAAGATGTTGCTGTGTTGAATTATGTAGAAATAGACATTACAACTATGGAGTCTATAAAATTGATTGAATCTGAAAGTTTTTAGTAGTCATTTTAGGAATAATATATGGGAGGCCAATGCTGAAAAATCTATTGAGAATCTCTGGAATTTGGATTGTTGAACAAGGCTGGATCTGGATATATGAAGTCTGCTATCATTCTGCAATTGTTTAATTCTGGGCAGTGCTACTAAGTGAATCAATGATATAGCTGTTGACTGAATTAGGGACTTTATACACGACAGAATGCAGAATGAGTTGTAGTGATCATTGCACAAAAATCTGCAGAGATGTTGAAGTGCAGAGCTAGAACTGAACAGCATTGAGATTTCTGTAGTTTTTTGTTTTAGCTAAGTTTCCAAATGGGAATTGATTGGGGTCAACCTTGAAATGAGAAAATGGATGAAACAGTTCATTGAAGAATATAATTGATGAAGCTTGAATTTTGAAGGAAGATCAGCAGAAAAAAAAATGTAGAAATTGCAGTGTACAGAAATTCAGAAATTGGACTAGTGTATCTGGTTACTGAATTTGTAGCTAGTGGAGTTCAAATTTGATTTAATTTTTTGCGTCATCACTCATATTTGAAAAATATTTAAGTGGTATTAATCATGAAGAACAAGTTTGAAACTTGAACAGATTCTGAAACTTGTTGACTTCTGGAGGCTGAGATTTCAGAAGCTTATTGAGCATTTGAGTTACCACAAGCTAGATTTGATAAAATCTGGAAATCCTTGGTGAATGAATTGGAAAGAAACTTACGTAGCTGGATGAAAAGGAATTAGAATTTTTGGAGGCTAGACGATGATGAGTTGATATAAAATTTAGAACTTGTACAGAAAATCTGCAACTGTTGTGGTAATTGGTTTTTATAGCAAGCTGATCACTTTAAATAATTGAATTCTAGATGTTGTTCTTGTCTTGTTAAATGCTAATCTAGTTTATCCAGAGTTTTCAAGATTTTTGGACTAAGAATTTGATACAAAACAGGAGCACAAATTAAGTAGACAAAAACTGAATTTTGTGTGATTGTTGTTGCAAATGAGGAGAGTTGTAAGTCAAACTCAGTTTGCTGAACTTTCTACTTAGTATGAAAAGTTGCTGAATCTGCAGAACAGAAAAGATAATGAATGATAGAATGCAAATTGTTGAAATTTAGCACTGTGCCAAATTATGTGAAGTTGCAGAAATTTGCTAAAATTGTTGACTTAGTTGAGCCTTTGTTGAGTTTCATTGCTCGAGACGAGCAAGGATCTAAGTGTGGGGGAGGTAAGGTATGATGCAAGTTGTCTCATTGGTTGAATCCGTAATTAGAAAACAAGAAGGTTTAAATTGGTACTATATCAGATGATGGAAATGAAGTGTTGAATTTGGAATTGCAAAGCTGAAATTCAGTCTCTACTAGTGCAGTTTTTGTGCCGGAATTTTGAAAGGCTAAGAACTGAAGTTAAGTAAATGAAGATTGCTGGAATAGGGAATGAATGAAATGGTTCTCAAAGGTTAGTTTTTAGAGATGCATTCATTGAAATTAAAGGAGTGAGAAACTGAAATTGTTGATCAATGGTGAAGTAATTGGAAGAATGTTAAGGAAGAAGAGAAAGAAGGAAGTATGGTTAAGTATTCATTTATATAGCATTCTTTGTATCCATGTCTTCCATTAGAACTAGAACTCGTACTTTCTTTCTTATCTTGTCTTTGTTGCTAATTCTTTCTTTTCTTATCTTTTCTTGCAACTAATGCTTTGACGTGCACTTAATTCATATCTCCTATTTCTTCATGATTAACCTTCATATTGTGATTTGTATCCATGATCATGGTAGAGAGTAGAAGATAAGCAAACATATGGTAGTGCAAGAAGCACAAGTAGCATGAGTGCCCTCCATTTTTGTAATTATATGTGAAATAGGATGAGGGCCACAAAAACTTTATCTTATGAGGTTTTTATTGTGAAATCAATTTCAATTTATTCATGATAGATGGAAATTATTATATTGTTAACCAAGAGTAAAGTTTGAAGTCCATGAATGTTTGAGATTTTGGAATGTGATCATCTTAGATGGTTTACTTTCTTTATTTTCTAAGCATGTTTAGGAATTTGTTTAGGTGTGTCATTTAAGTAGGATGTTTAGTTTTTTTCTTTATTAGCACGGGACATTCAAGAGTAAGTGTGGGGAATTTGATAACCATGATTTTACTACACTATTTTCATTCATACATTCATGGTTTGATGTAGTTTTCATAGATGGAACTCATATTTACATCACATTTTATGCATTGTATCGATTTTGGATTTAATTACAAATTATTTTATTACGACTTTATTTGATGCTAATTTTTTATTGTTATTTTGTAGGCATCAAAGGTTCTTGGATTGGGATGAATTTGAACCAAATTTGTGCTCGGATCGGAGTTTTAACGAGACGATCAAGCTCCAGAACAATCGCAGCCGTTCATTGAAGATCGAAGAGATTTGAGCCATCCGTCAAGGATCTGGACCATTCGACCTAATGTGGAGCAGATCTCGTTCGTTGATGAAGATCCAGAGATTTTGATCCAGATCTGAGTTCATCCAGCCGTTGATTTAGCTCCGAGAATTTTCAACCGTCCGATCAGATTGAAAAGGGTTTAAAACCCGCGAGAAGCTACAGTGCTTCCTGGGCTCGAGCGTTCACGATTTCGGCACTATTTCTCTTCTTCTTCGCGCGACGACCGCAGTTCCCGTTCCCCATTCCAGATCCGGATGCTAGCATTCTTCATCGGCAGTGCTTCCTGAGCTCCGACGTTCACCATTCGAGAACACAGACAGCGGCAGAGGTGTTACCAATCCGCGAGCTGATTTCTGATTCCCATTCACGGTCACAGGCGAGAGGCGTTCCCAGATCTGTGATCTCCATCAATATCGGAACTCGAGGGCGTTCCCAGAAGCTTCCGATCGCATTTCCGATTGTCATTCCATCAGTGGCTCTAGCCGATCTGATCAATCGGTTGAGTGTGTGTAACTTCCAGATTCAGCCTCTATTTCTTCATGTGTTGAGGACTCCACTCGGTTGGGAGCTCGAGAGGCGTTCCCAGTGGCTATGAGCAACCGGATGGATTGGTTGGAAGCTCGAGATTCAAAGTCAACAACCCGAGAGGCGTTCCCAGTGGTTGTTCTGTTTCACGGCAGGGAGGAGAAGCTTGCGGCAAGGGTTTGTGGATGAAGAACGTTTACTTTACTTGCAATTTGCTTTGAATTGTTCATTACTTTGCTCAGATCACCAGATATGATTTCCTAGCTTGCAATTTCATCTTTGTTTTAGTTTAGTTTGCAATTTGGTTATGATTTCTGAATTTTTGCTTGAACCTCTGATTTCTTATTGAATTTTACAATCTGAATCTTGTTTAGTGACTAACTCAGTTTGTAATTTAATTCTAGATTTTCATTCCATGTTTGGAGTTCCTACCAGTTAAGGTTTAGTTTCAATTCAAAAATTTAGAAAACATTTGTTTAATTCTTGGATTTGTTGTGACAGCAATTGAGTTTGAATGTTAAATGAATCACATGATCTTCACATTGTTTCCCTTTGTTTACTTTGATTGTGGAAATGAATTGAAGATTTGGTGATCAACTTAAGTGATGAAGTGGATGGTGATCATGAATTGAATGCAATTCGGTTTATATAAGTTTGTTGAGCTTGAGTTTAATTGTTATAGAATTTGATTGGAACTAATACTATGATTAACACACACTCACTAGTTATCCTTGGAAAAATACAACTTGGGACTCCTTACTACACGTATTATTTTTAGTTCATGTGAGTTTCCAATCTTTATCAATTTGGGGTGTCACGTGACATGTAAAAAGGTCGACACCAACTAGCTAATTTAGCCAGTTCATCTGCTGTTTGATTGTCCGATCGGGGGATCTTTTGTATAGTGACTTCTCGAAAATTTGTATTCAATCTCTCGAAGGCTTCTGCATATAACTTGATTCGAGAATTGTTAATCTCAAACGTTCCCAACAATTGCTAGGCAGCCAACTGGGAGTCCGAGTGGATGAGGACTCTTGTGGCTCCGACATGCCGCGCTGCTTGCAAGTCGGCTATCAAGGCTTCATACTCGGCTTCATTGTTGGTAGTGCGATAATCTAGCCGAGCAGAAAGTTACATCCGATCTTCTCTTGGAGAAATGAGCAGGATGTCGATCCCACTTCCTTGCCGAGTGGAAGAGCCATCAACATATATTCTCCAAGTTGCCTCTAGTTTGTCGCTCTAGACTTCTATAACGAAATCAACCAAGGCCTGAGATTTTATCGACGTTCGGGGTTGGTATTGGATGTCGAAATTACTTAGCTCAGTGGTCCACTTGATCAATTGGTCGAACGCTTCTAGATTAAGGAGAACTCTTCCCAAGGTACTGTTGGCCATCACCATGATTGGATGGGAGAGGAAATAGGGGCGGAGTCTCCGAGCGGCTAGTACCAACGCGTAAGCTAATTTTTCTAAACCAATGTAGCGGGATTCAGCGTCTTTTAATTTATGGCTTAAAAAATACATGGGTTGTTGCTCTTGCCCATTTTTCTTAACTAATGCCGAGTCGACCGCATTTTCGGTGGACGACAAATAAATCCAGAGCGGCTCTCCTGCACTCAGCTTAGCTAGTATAGGCAAGGAATTTAGATAGTCTTTGACTTCTTCAAACGCCTGGTCACACTCGGCATCCCACTAGAATTTTATTGCCCGACGCAGCACCTTGATGAATGGTAAGCTCTAATCGGATGATTTGAATATGAATCTTGACAGAGCGGTAATACGCCCGGTCAGCCGTTGGGCTTCCTTCAAGTTGTGTGGCGGTGGCATATCTTGTAGAGCTTTGACCTTATTTGGATTCGCCTCGATCTCCCGCTTGGTGACGATGTATCCCAAAAATCGACCGTCCTTGGCGTTGAACAAGCATTTCTTTGGGTTCAGCCTTATTCCATAAGCCCTCAAAGTTTGACAGGTCTCCTTGATGTCTGCGCAAAAATCAATAGCCCTTAGAGATTTTATTAGTATATCATTGACATATACCTCTATGTTTCAGCCGATTTGTCGTCGGAACACCTTGTTCATGAGCCTCTGGTAGGTGGTACCGGCATTCTTTAGTCCGAATTGCATGACATTGTAGCAGAATGTTCCGTCGGTCATGATAAAGCTGACCTTTTCTTGATCTTCTCGGGCGAGCGGCACTTAGTGATAACCTTATTATGCATCGAGCATTCAGATCAACTCACAGCTGGCCATAGAGTTCACCATCTGGTCTATCCGGGGCAGCGGATAGAAATCCTTAAGGCATGCTTTATTCAGGTCGTGAAAGTCTATTGTTCCTATCTGGAAGCTGAGGAGACGAACCTGCCGGTGTGACGTGTCTGGAAGGTTGACCGCATCCCCATGACCCGGTTGATGATCTGTCCTCTACGTTGACCGGATCGTCAGAGGTCCTCCTCCGGTCAACTGTACCTGTATCCAGCGACCGGGATCCCCCGGTCTCTGGTACCTCGGTGCTCGAGGCGAATCCACAAATGTATGAGTAACCACATAATAGTATAGCAGAATAATTAACTAAATGCAGAAAATGTACGAGAACGTACCCTGGCCCAGGGGGGCGCCCTCGGATGGATGAGTGAGCTGGTCATGTCGCCAATCGAGTCGTAGGAGCCCGGAACGATACAGCGGCTCACAGGCCGGCACACGGCACGCAGGCCGGATAATACGAATGACTAACGAGCATAATAATGGCACGAACAATGAAATACATCGGCCCGATGGCCGGATCCACATCGGCGGGCTGCCAAGGGCGACTATGGCGATGGTTTGGAGGTGGTATTCGCCGTGATCGCCGGCACCCACCACGGGAAGTGTAGGCGGCAGTGGCGGAGGTGTCGGATGTTTCTGGAGACGCCGGCGACAGCTGTGGCAGTCGCCGGAGGCGGCCGTGGTGACTGGAGACGCCGGCTGCTGCTGGAGGAGGCGACACTGGAGGGGGAGGCGGCGCTGGAGACACCGGCTACGACTGTAGCAATCGCCGGAGGCGGCTGGAGACGCCGGCTGCTGCTGGAGGAGGCGACACCGGAGGGGGAGGCGGCGCTGGACGCCATACGCGACGGCGGTGCTCGGTTCTCTCCCTGGCAGCGGTGAAAACGCCCTCTCCTAGTCGGCGTCGATGGTGTGAGACCGGAGGAAGGGGGTAGAGGAGAGGAGGATAACTCTGGCGGCTTCATCGGCCGCCGACGAAGGGCTGGCGGCGGGCTCCCTTTCCTCTCACGAACAGAACCCTCTTCTGTTTCTCCCTGGCGGCGCCAGCCACAAAAACGCGAGGCCCCCCTCCTTTTTTCTTCGTGCTTGCCTTAATCCCCTAAAGAGACCTAAACATTCAATTACCCAAATGCCCTTTGACCTCCCCTTAATTCCTCCCATGCCACATTCATATCCGGAACACAAGCCTCCCCTTCAAGTCTAGTCGAAGGAGGCGTGAGTCCGACTGACTGGACAAGTCTATCGCCCAGGGCTGAACCGCTCACGATATCAAAATCAAATCGCTGAACCCAAAGTATACTGTCTCCAGCGACCGGTCGCTATAATAATGGTGTCGCATGAGATAGTACTCGTGCCGAGCGGATCAAATCTG